>NC_092113.1:11426988-11731067 GCF_045679555.1 Salvelinus alpinus
TTCTTCTACCATACCCCCCTTCTCATACCCCCACACACCCTTTCTTCTCTCTCAGGCCGGAGCAGTACAGTCTGAGCCACATCCGGCTGTGCCAGCAGGTGCTGACGGCAGTACAGAAGCTGGCCAGGGAGTCCGTCTCCATGGTGAGAGAGACCTGGGAGGTACTGCTGCTCTTCCTGCTCCGGATCAACGACACGCTGCTGGCCCCGCCCACCATCGGAGGTCAGCCCCGTCTCCACACCACAACTCACGGTTTCCCAGGGTCATGTTCATTAGGGCACACAACGTTTTAAAACATTTTGTAACAGAAAATGAATGTTTCTTGTAGGACAAGTCCATGTAGTCCCTCCCTGTTTATTTTTTTACATTTGTGCCTTTATCAGATTGTTCATATCTTAGCCCTTTTAGAACTTTGGAATAGATGGTCTGACCATGGCCCCAGTAAAGGCGTAGTATAGCAGGGGTTTGACTGACTCTGGAATTAGACATCTGTTCCACTGCATAACATGACTTATCTGTGTACTGAAAGTCCCACATTACACTACTTTTCAGTTTAACCACTGACTGCATCTGTTGAGCGAATTATGTGTATCCGATTTGAAATGGCTAGCTACAGAGCCTTCAAACTATTCACAGCCCTTGACTTATTCCACATCTTGTTGTTACAGCCTGAATTTAAAATAGATAACATTTAGATTTTTTTGGTCACTTGTCTACACACAATACCCCATAATGTCAGTGGAATTATACATTTTTACAAATGAATTAAAAATGAAAGGCTGAAATGTCTTGAGTCAATAAGTATTCAACCCCTTTGTTATGGCAAGCCTAAATAAGTTCAGCAGTAAAAAATTGCTTAACAAGTCACATAAGTTGCATGGACTCACTCTTTGTGCTATAATAGTGGTTAACATGACTACCTCATCTCTGTATCCCACACACAAAATTATCTGTAAGGTACCTCAGTCAAGCAGTGAATTTCAAACACAGATTCAACCACAAAGACCAGGGTGTTTTTCCAATGCCTCACAAAGAAGGGCACCTATTGGTAGATGGGTAAAAAATAAAAAAAAGCAGACATTGAATATCCCTTTGAGCATGGGGAAGTTATGAATTAAGCTTTGGATGGTGATCAATACACCCAGTCACTAAAAAGATACAGGCGTCCTTCCTAACTCAGTTGCCAGAGAGGCAGGAAACTGCTCAGGGATTTTACCATGAGGCCAATGGTGACTTTAAAAGAGTTACACAGTTTGATGGCTGTGATAGGAGAAAACTGATGGATCAACAACCTTATAGTTACTCTACATTACTAAACCAATTGTACAGAATAAAAATATTCTAAAGCATGCATCAGGTTTGCAACAAGGCACTAAAGTAATACTTCAAAAAAATATGGCAAACAATTAACTTTTTGTCTTGAATACAAAGTCTTATGTTTGTCAAATCCAATCCATTACTGAGTACAACTTTCCATATTTTCAAGCATGGTGGTGGCTGCATCATGTTATGGGTATGCTTTTATTCGTTAAGGACTGGGGAGTTTTTCAGGATAAAAAATAAATGAAATGGAGCTAAGCACGGGCAAAGTCCTAGAGGAAAACCTGGTTGTCTGCTTTCCACCAGACGCTGAAAGATGAATTCACCTTTCAGCCGGACAATAACCTAAAACACAACGCCAAATCTACACTGCAGTTGCTAACCAAGAAGACAGTGAATGTTCCTGAGTGGCCGAGTTAGTTTTGACTTAAATCAGCTTGAAATTCTATGGCGACTTAAAAAGGGTTGACTAGCAAAGATCAACATCCAATTTGACAGCCCTTGAAGAATTTTGAAAAGAATAATGGGCAAATATTGTACAATCCAGGCGTGCAAACCTCTTAGAGACTTCCCCAGAAAGACTCAGAGCTGTAATCGCTGCCAAAGGCGATTCTAACATGTACTGACTCAGGTGTGAATACTTATTTAAATGAGATTTTTGTATTTAAATACATTTGCAAAAATTTCTACAGTAATGTTTTCACTTTGATATTATGGGGTATTCTGTGTAGATGGGCGAGCAACAATCTGTTTTTAATCCATTGTGAATTCAGGCTGTAACAAAACAAAATGTGGAATAAGTCAATGGGTATGAATACTTTCTGAAAGCACTGTAGTTACCTGTGCTAGTATTGTTCAATTGGTGACGTCACTCTCTCTGAGACCTAGAAGTAGCTCTGCAGTTCAACGTCAGTAAGACCAAGGAGCCGATCGTGGACTACAGGAAATGGGGGGTGAGCACGCCCCCATTCACATGGACGGGGCTGCAGTGGAGCGGGTCGAGAGCTTCAAATTCCTCCGTGTCCAAATCACTAAGAACTTAAATGGCCCACATGCGTGCAGTCGTGAAGAAGGCACGGGCCCTTAAATCCTCCAAAAGTTATACAGCTGTACCATTGAGGCATCTTGACTGGCTGTATCACTGCTTGGTATGGCAAATCCGCCCTCGATCACATGGAGCTACAGTACAGAGGGTGGTGCGGACAGCCCAGTTCATGTATTTTATTCTTATTTTTGCACGGTCTCTATGCACACTCACAGGGCTCTACACACTACGTATGCTGATACTCCACACATACAAATGTGCCCTTGAGCCAGGCACATAACACTAATTGCTCCAGTGTCGCATTTGATAATGGCTGACCCTGCCCATGATCCCAGACTTCGAGGGTGTCTCAGGGGGAGGTGGGATATGCAAACAATACATTTCCATCCACTTATACATGTGTGAAACAGGACAAATATAAGTTATCGATGTGTTCAGAGGGTCCCTGGTTCGAGCACAGTTTGGGGTAAGGAGAGGGACAGAAGCAATACTGTTACATAAGCATATTATTTTTATTATTCTAGAATTCATTTTATTTATTTGAGTAACTAGAAATAGATGGCCTAGATATTCATTTGAGTATTTAAACATAAATGATTCTCAGCATCCCGATGAGCTTGACGTATCCTGTTAACCTTTGACCCTCTCCCTCTTTTGCCCCCGTGCCTAGTGGGCGTGGCAGAGAAGCTGGCGGAGAAGCTGATGGCGGTGCTTTTTGAGGTGTGGCTGCTGGCGTGCGCCCGCTGCTTCCCCACGCCGCCCTACTGGAAGACTGCTCAGGAGATGCTGGCCAACTGGAGGCACCACCCACCCGTGGTGGAGCAGTGGAGCAGGGTGGCCTGCGCCCTCACCTCCAGGTGACTTACTTATCCTGATTGGGAGAGGGATTTAACCTGCTCTTAGATCTGTTTGTGCTCTTGCAAACTCCATTGCTGTCATTGCAATGTTTGGCATGACAACACCTTAAGGAGTTGGCTGGAGGGGAGAAACAGACTGGCACCCAAGCTTAGAGGGTTGAGGTTCACAAACAGAAGGGCCCGGTTGCGCTAGCATTGCTAAGGAAAACCAACGCTAGCAGGTGACTGATGATTACCCACTTTTTGGGGGGGTGCATGTAACATGTAACCTGGGGGTTCTTTTCTTTCCCACTTTCTGAAGAGCTTATTTTCAATGTGTTGTGTTCCTTTGTTGGTATTTATTTAGACACTCAAAAAATACAAAACTTGAGTACCATTCTGTTCAATTAGTTTGGATTAAAGATAAAGACCGTTTTGTTCGGTGAGCACTATAGTATAGGGGTCGTTCCACGAAATGATTCCCTTTGATATTGTAAGTAGAAATGGGGCACCAATATAGAATTTTAAAAGCCTGTTGTATTAAATGAAGTGCTTTTTTAATTTAGACCACATGGAAAATTCAATACATCTGCAATAAAGACTTGCTAAAGTGCCAAGATTCAGCTTTGACATGTCCCTCTGACTTTTAGAAGGATTTTAACCCACTTAACCCCAACATTTCGAGTTTTCACCATCAGTGTAAAGTCGTAGTAATTTTGTCTCTTTGACAGTCATTTCTGAAGATTAGTGATTAATTTAAGTCAAAAAGGCTTGTCCCTTCTAAGGTCAACCCTGTTGTGAACTGAACTCTCTTTTAATATGGTAAATACATTCCATTTAAAAAAACTTTTTTTCAAAAGAAACATTCAACATCTAATAGTCAAATCATAGTGGAAAAGCAGGTGACCTGGTTCTACTTTTTAGAAAATGTTCTGGTGGTTGAAAACTGAATGGGTCCAGCATAACACGTTAACCCTGTGTACAAAACATTAGGGACACCTTCCTAATATTGAGTTGCACCCACACTTTTGCCCTCAGAACAGCCTCAATTCGTCAGGGAATGGACTCTACAAGGTGTCAAGCGTTCCACAGGGATGGTGGCCCATGTTGACTCCAATGCTTCCTTCAGTTGTGTCAAGTTGGCTGGATGTCCCTTGGGTGGTGGACCATTCTTGATACACGGGGGAAACCGTTGTGTGTGAAAAACCCAGCAATGTTGCAGTTCTTGACACAAACCGGTGCGCCTGGCACCTGCTAACATACCCCGTTCAAAGACACCCTCTGAATGGCACACATACACAATCTGTGTCTCAATTGTCTAAAAATCCTTCTTTGACCTGTCTCCTCCTCCTTGATCTACACTGATTTGACGTGGATTTAATAAGTAACATCTGTAAGAGATCATAGCTTTCACCTGGATTCAACTGGTCAGTCTGTCATGGAAAGAGCAGGTGTCCTTAATGTTTTGTACACTCAGCGTATAGGCAGGCTAGAAATGTTTTGTGAAGGTTTTTTTGTGAATTGCCCCTCCCTGTTGCACACAAGCTTCCATTTCCTCTGTCACAAGGGGATTTATGGCTGATTTAAGATCTTCAACCCTGTTACTTTATTTGGCACTTAGATGCATTATACAGAAATCGCTCCACCATTTCCTGGTTGCTACAATTCTAATAGTTTGCCTAATTTCAGTTTGTGACAAAACAAGCAAGTATAGTGTAGATAATCATTTTACCATTTAAACTAGTGTAAAATCTTTTCAATATCCAATAATACTGTATTTTCAGCTGGTGTACAAAACCGAAAGTAAAAGACACATAAATGAAACGGGAAGCATAGAAATGGCGCACATAGAACAGATCTACCGCTTCTTAGACTTGGTTTCAATGAGAGAGATCTATGTGAATTTGGTCGCGTTGCCCAAACAGTTAGATATTGCAGCTTTAATGGGTACTTACTATTTTTATTTTTTTTAAACTTTTTTATTTGAGATTGAAAAACAAGTTGAGCATGTGCTCTTAATGACAGAATGTAAAAATGAGGTCAAAAGTTTAAACACCTACTCATTCAAGGGTTTTTATTTTTACTATTTTCTACATTGTAGATGTAGAATAATAGTGAAGACATCAAAACTATGAAACACATGGAATCATGTAGTAATCAAAATATATGTTATATTTGTCTTCAAAGTAGCCACCCTTTAACTTGATGACAGCTTTGCCCACTCTTGGCTTTCTCTCAAGCAGCTTCATGAGATAGTCACTTGGACTGCATTTCAATTAACAGGTGTACCTTGTTAAAAGTTAAGTTGTGGAATTTCTTTCCTTCTTAATGCGTTTGAGCCAATCAGTTGTATTGTTTTAACTAGGCAAGTCAGTTAAGAACAAATTCTTATTTACAATGACGGCCTACCCCGGGGCAAACCCGGACGATGCTGGGCCAATTGTGCGCAGCCCTGTGAAACAGCCTGGAATTGAACCAGTGTCTGTAATGACACCTCTAGCACTGAGATGCAGTGCCTTAGACCGCTGCACCACTTGGAAGCCCAGTAGGGGTGGTATACAGAAGATAGCCCTATTTAGTAAAAGACCTAGTCCATATTATGACAAGAACAGCTCAAATAAGCAGAGAGGCACGACAGTCCATTACTTTAAGACATGAATGTCAGTCAATCCTGAACATTTCAAGAACTTTGAAAGTTTCTTCAAGTGCAGTCGCAAAAACCATCAAGCGCTATGATGAAACTGGCTCTCATGAGGACCGCCACAAGAAAGGAAGACCCAGAGTTACCTCTGCTGCAGAGGATAAGTTCATTAGAGTTAACTGCACCTTGGATTGCTGCCCAAATAAATGCTTCGGAGTTCAAGTAACAGACACATCTCAACATGAACTGTTCAGAGGAGACTGGATGAATCAGGCCTTCATGGTCGAATTGCTGCAAAGAAACCACTCCTAAAGGACACCAATAATAAGAGACTTTCTTTGGCCAAGAAACACGAGCAATGGACATTAGACCGGTGGACATCTGTCCTTTGGTCTGATTAGTCCAAATTTGAGATTTTTGGTTCCAACCGCCGTGTCTTTTTGAGATGCAGAGTAAGTGAACGGATGATCTCCGCATGTGTCATTCCCACTGTGAAGCATGGAGGAGGTGTGATGGTGCTTTGCTGATGACACTGATTTATTTAGAATTCAAGGCACACTTAACCAGCATGGCTACCACAGCATTCTGCAGCGATATGCCATCCCATCTCGTTTGTGCTTCGTGGGACTATCATTTGTATTTCAACAGGACAATGACCCAACACACCTCCAGACTGTGTAAGGGCTATTTGACCAGGAAGGAGAGTGATGGAGTGCTGCATCAGATGACCTGGCCTCCACAATCACTTGACCTCAACCCAATTGAGATGGTTTTGGATGTGTTGGACTGCAGAGTGAAGGAAAAGCAGCCAACAAGTGCTCAGCAGCTGTGGGAAGTCCTTCACGACTGTAAGGAAAAGCCTTCCAGGTGAAGCTGGTTGAGAGAATGCCAAGAGTGTGCAAAGCTGTCAAGGCAAAGGGTGGCTACTTTGAAGAATCTAAAATATATTTTGATTTGTTTTACACTTTTTTGGGGTTATTACATGATTCCATATGTTTTATTAAATAGTTTTGATGTAGAAAATAGTAAAGATAAAGAAACCCTTGAATGAGTAGGTGTGTCCAAGCTTTAGACTGGTACTGTATTATATATGTTAATTGTTACGAATCCCTTTGGCCCGACAATCTGGGGGGGGATGGTAATGGGACCCGTAACAACTCACGCAAATGATAATAGTGAAAACGTAACAGTGAGAACAAATAACCACGACAACTTAAAATCTACCGTCAAACTCAGGGTTTATTAGTAAACACACGGTAATGGGGGGGGGGGGGGGCAGGAAAAGGGGCTGAGCTGGACCCAAGGAATGAAACAATAAGCATCCAAAAACACCCCTAAGCTAGACTAGCCTATTTCAACAACAGCTAACCAAAAATACAGTGGGTGGTCCGCCCAGTTCTAACTAGTGTATTTAACAAAGTTTACCTACGGGTAGTGTATGCCCATGGGCGAACTGTCTGGTTACCCCCTTTTCCCACTATCAAAGAAACACTCAAACACCATAACAAAAAACAATACTCACAGGTAGGAACAAAGTGACATGTAGTTGCAAACCACACAATGGATCTACAGACATATGGCATTGACAGAGAGATTGAGCTCCAGAGAAAAACAACTGATAGGGTTTTTAAACCAAGGGAAAGGAACTGTGATTGGGTAAGGGAAAAGGAGCAGGTGTCTTCTGATTAGCGACTGATTGATGACTGATTGGGGAATGATGATTGTCACCTGTGAGTAGGGGAGAAGGAGAGAAAAGAAATACACACAGAACACTTGTATCCGTAACATTAATTTACCAAGTTACACTACCCAAAAGGGACTCATTTCGTGGAACAACCCATAGGCCGACTTAATTTAATTTTACAGTGGTCCTCTTTGCTCTTCAATGTCAGAAGTGGTATTATTTTAGCAGTTTTAATACCTTCCACTCTCCTGGCTTACTGTGTGGGTGCTCTGGTGTTGACTTAGTAGCTGTTCTAAAAGCTACTACCTAGACATCTTGTCCCTTGATTTGCATATCCAGTGAGTCAATTTGACTATTGGATTACTGTCTGGCATTGTACCTTTCCTGTAATGTAGCTAACCAGTGGTGGAAAAAGTACCCAATTGTCATACTTAAGTATAAGTAATTGATACCTCAATAGAAAATGACTCAAGTAAAAGTGAAAGTCCCCTGGTAAAATACTACTTGAGTAAAAGTCTAAAAGTATTTGGTTGTAAATATACTTAAGTATCAAAAGGAAATGTAGTTAGCATCAAAAGTATAAATCATTTCAAATGGCTTATATTAAGCCAGGGGCACATTCCAACACGCATTTGTGCTTAGTGAGTCCACCAGATCAGAGGCAGTAGGGATGACCAGGGAGGTTCTCTTCATAACAACGAACCCAAACCGGCTGCGCGCATGTGCCATCGTGCGCTATCGTGCATACATTTATTTTGTCCCCCTACACCAAACGCGATCACGACACGCAGGTTAAAATATCAAAACAAACTCTGAACCAATGACATTAATTTGGGGACAGGTCGAAAAGCATTAAACATGTATGGCAATTTAGCTAGTTAGCTTGCTGTTGCTAGTTCATTTGTCCTGGGATATAAACATTGAGTTATTTTATCTGAAATGCACAAGGTCCTCTACTTCGACAATTATTCCACACATAAAATGGCCAACCGAATCGTTGTCATCTCTCCTTTCAGGCTTTTTCATCTTTGAACTTATATGGTGATCGCATCTAAACTTTCATAGTATTACCACGACGACCGGCAAAACAGTTTGTCTTTCAATCACCCACGTGGGTATAACCAATGAGGAGATGGCACGTGGGTACCTGCTTCTATAAACCAATGAGGAGATGGAGAGGCAGGACTTTCAGCGCGATCTGCGTCAGAAGTAGAAAGGAGTTCTATTTTAGCCCTTGGCATCGCAGACGCTCGTTGGCGCAATAATTGAACAACATGGATTTCAAAATGTATTTTGTGACGCTCGCGCATGCGACGTGTCAGGTCTGGTCAGCATGTAAGTGCCTGAATTAGACCATTTTCCTTTCCTGCTAAAAATAAAAAATGTGAAGAGTACTTTTGGGTGTCAGGATAAATGCATGGAGTAAAAACTACATAATTTTCTTTAGGAATGTACTGAAGTAAAAGTTTGAAATATAAATAGTAAAGTACAGATACCCCCCCCAAAAACTGAAGTAAAAATACTTTAAAGTACTTCTTAAGTACTTTACACCACTGTAGCTAACCTCTGAAGTTTTCAGTTGGTTCAAAAAGAACTGAGAGCAGAGAAACACTATCTGCTATTTCATTTTGCAGGAAGTACCACTATCAATTTAAAACATAATGACAGAGAGGAGGAAATGGGCATACTAAATTGTGTGTGTATGTGTGTCTGCATGTGCGTCTTGTCTGTGTGTTGACTTTCCACCCAGACTGTTGCGGTTCACCCACGGCCCCTCGTTCCCCCCGTTTAAAGTACCTGATGAGGATGCCAACCTGATTCCAGTAGAGATGGACAACGACTGTGTGGCTCAGACCTGGTTCCGCTTCCTCCACATGCTGAGGTAGAGAAGTTCTGGGCCTATATCCACAAAGCATCTCAGCGTAGGAGTGCTGATCTAGGATTTGTCCACACAATCTTATTCATTGTGATCTAAAATTCAAAACTGAAACAAGATCAGCACTCCACCTTTGAGACGCTTTGTAGATACGGGCCCTGGTGATATCCTTACATGCCCTCTTTTCCTCATCTACTTTATTTCTTGGCCACAAGAAATTGGGTCGTATTAATTATGCACCAAATGGAAGAAATCGAACTGAAACATTGAGGGAACTGGACCAATAAGAAAAAATGCAAAAATGTTTCCTGTTGCGTGTCCTAATGAATACAACCCCTTTTTTTGTTGCTGTGGCTAATGCCATTCAGTGTTCTAGACATATTTTCCCAGCACATTGTCAACCCCACCCACTAATACAGGTCGGTGTCAGTGAATGAGGCCCTCAGTGAGTGTCAATCCATCCTCACTTCTCTCTCCTGTCCCTTGTGGTTTCCACAGCAACCCCGTGGATCTGAGCAACCCGACGTTGGTGAGCACCACGCCCAAGTTTCAGGAGCAGTTCCTCAACTCGAGCGGCATCCCCCATGAGGTAGTGCTACACCCCTGCCTCAAGCAGCTTCCCCAGATCTTCTTCAGGGCCATGCGCGGGGTCAGCTGCCTGGTGGACGCCTTCCTGGGTGAGAAGACGACCTCCTTCACTCAGGGTCTAGTGGTGTTGCAACACGGTGCACCTCAATAGTCTGAAACCGTGTTGGGGTCAATTCAGGAAGTTAACACATTCCAATTACACTTTGTTTTCCTCATTGAAAGGCAATTAGGAAAGTTGTAATTGGGAATTCAGTTTACTCCCTGAAATGGATTTGACCCCAACCCTGGTCTGAATTAGTTTGCATACAGTATTTGTCAGCAGTTTGAACTGATAAAAAGTGTCAATTTGTGCCTTAAAGGGATAGTTCACCCAAATTACAAAATTACATATTGTTTTCCTTGCCTTATAAGATGTCTATGGACAAGGTATGACATCAATGCTTTGTTTTAATTTTGTCACTGTTTCCACATGCTAATGTGCACATTAGCATTTGGAACAAATCCCATTCAAGTCATGGGCCTGATATTAACATTATTCGTGCATGTTCAAAACATCTGCAAGTGATTTTGTTGAGCTTCACAAACGATTTTTGCTTGCTAATGGAAACGGTGCCAGGGAAACTAAACCAAAGCATGAATTGCTTACTGGGTAAGCCCAGTAAACGGGACATCCTGAGGACATTCTGCCACGTTCCTTAAGGGTTACTGCGCGACGGTATCCCACTGACGTTCCAAGAATGTTGCTTGATGGTCCCAAGGGAACGTTCTCTGTGGGACCTTTGTCTAGTTACCTGTACATTCCCAAGACGTCATTGAGGAACATGCAGGGCCCTTTTAGGACAATCTTAGGACTTTCATTTTACTGGGCCTTAGAACATAGCATGTTGGTCCCAAGGGAACCTTTTTATAGTTCCAGGGATGTTTTTAGGATGTTCTTGGGACGTTGTGTTACGGTCCCCTGAAGGTCAACTTAACGTTCTTTGGACATTGTGTCGTTGTCACCTGGAGGTTTTTTTCTAGTACCCAATTTGTCCCGAGGACATTTTTAGGATGTTCTGTCATGGTCCCCTGGAGGTTTTGTCAAGTCAAACTGGACAAATGGGCTGTTTCGGTTGATTTGATTGTTCAAATGGGTTAAAAAGAGCTGCAAGATGTGACTTGTGCTAGTTGAACTGGCTGTCATTGACAGCTGATGCCACAGTAGCACTGTTCTGTTTTTTTGGGCATAACAAGTTAATTGATACCCCCTTAATAGTCTTATGTTTTAAGTGTGTCAATGAGTCCTGAAAAAGCACATGCACAAGTAATATCGCTCTATAACCTGTCTATTAACACCTATTGGTTGTGTGGTTGGACAAACATGGGGTTAACGCAATCCTGTTTACATGGGATGTTGCTCTCTTACCGCTTAAGAAGTCTTCAAGTTTTGACCTCTTTCTGGTTTCCCTTCAGGTTTTCTAAAACGTGCACTTTTTTTTTCTTCCATTCCTTGAGGTAATCACTGATCTGATCACGTTGAATTAGTGAAGGCGATAGGGTGGAAACAATACCTTTGCTTACAGATCATTGATAACCTCAAGGAAGGAAGGGAGAATCAATGGCATTTCAAAGGTATTGGAACAGAGGCTTGTTTTTCCACTGTAATAGAGGACATTCTATCAGAGGCAGGACACGCCACTGCCATTGGTTATTCTGACTATTGGGTGTGTCTTGTTTTTGGGACCTGCCCCCTTCTCCTCCGCAGGCATATCACGGCCCAGGGTTGACAGTGCCCCGCCCACACCGGTCAACAGACTGAGCATGTCCCCGCCCTCCTCCAACAACACCACGCCCCCACACAGCCGCAAGCAGCGACACACCGTGGTCACCAAAACCGCCAGCAAGAGTTTAACGGTAAGTCAACTGTATAGCCTACAAATCATGTGCATATGTCATCTTGGCCTGTGTACTGTGCTTACATCAGCAGACTTGGTTTCAAACAGAATTTGTTTTCTTCCGAGTACTTTGAGTGTTCAATCTCGCTTGCCTGGAGTGCCGGATAGGGTGGGGTTTGCACTTTCGTGGACTACTCCATTGGGTCAATCGCGCCAGAGCAAGCTCAATGCAGACTAACCCCCCCCCCCCCACATACAGGGCAGTGCAGCCCAGCCGGCCAAAGTGTCCGCGTCCCAGCAGCTGTCGTCGTCACCCACCGTGCTGGCCAGCCCCACCCAGAGCAGTTGGGAGATGCAGCCGCTACCCGCCCCCGCCAGGCCTAAGGTCAACAGCATCCTCAACCTCTTCGGTCAGTGGCTATTTGACGCGGCGCTAGTGCACTGCAAGCTCCACAGCGGCCTCAGCCGAGACCCCAGCATGACTGGTAAGCAATGACTGATCTGCCTGACTGATTGCCTGCCTGACTGGATGGACAAGCTTCTACCATGTGTGTGTGTGGGGGGGGGGGTTGGATGCATGTCTTTGTGTTGGGTTAAGGGTTGGACTTGTGTGTGTTTTGGGTGGAGTGGGCTGGGGTCAGAGGACTGTGGTTTTTCTTTTTTCTCTCTCACTACTTTTCACATCTGCTAAAGCACTGTGTGGAGACCACTCTGATATCAGTTAAATTGACATTCCACTCCACAGAACACTGTAGGATGGAGAATTCAGTCTAGACGCGCCTTTGCGCATTTCCCCAGTCAGTACACCCAATGTCTCCATCTGCAGCGTTGTATTGCAGTGGTCACAAGATTGAATTTATACAGTCAGATAAACACAATGAACTTCTGCATGTCTCTGTGTAGTTTCGTCTTGTGCCTTATGATTGTAGGAGATGACGGGACTATTGTAGGGTTGATTGTCAATCCTGCTCCTGGAGAGCCATAAGCTCAGCAGTGATCTGCCCGATTCGGCTCACCAAGGGCAAGAAGAGATCAGTTGATTTTAAGGGTGGTATTCATTAGGGCTCACAGTCGCAAAATGTTTTGCAACTAAAAATGAACAAGTTCAGGTAGTCAGTCCCTGTTTCAGTCCATTTTCTTCAGTTTGGTGCCAAATAAATATGACCCAGGTGTGATGGCACTAAGCTGGGAGAAAGACCTGCAATACGGCGGTTCTTCAAGAACAGGATTGAGGAACACTGATTAAGCACATGTAGAAAAGGATCATGATGTCCAGGACTGTCTCTTTTCTCGTGTTTTGGTGCTTGTGTCTGTCCTGCATGCTGACTCGTGTCTACCATGTCTGATGTTTCAACAGTTTCAGGGTGAAAGGTCATCCATTGAGGAGGAAAAACACAATTCATGCATTTAGAATGAATTGAGAAAATATTGATATGCTTTGATTTGTCTCTCCACTATTTCTGTTATCTTGCAGCCTCTTTTATCCAAATTCTCCTTTCTTATAAATCTTGTAAGTAGGAGCTGCGGCTTTTCTCTTGACTCGCAGTCAGTTCTTTGAATCCTGCTTTGGTTTAATTTCTCCATGGTCATCATCGCCCATCATTGTTACCTTTTACCCCCACCACCGTCATTTGAGCGTTGCTCCAACGTTCTCTCAATGTTCTGCGGGTTGGAAATGGAATGGGAGCACACAGCCTCGCCACTGTCCCGACATAGCGTTGCCAGTTTGTGACCACACCACCATATTCCATTGACTTTATATCTATCGTGGCACTAACGCTTTTTGGTTTGCCCTGAATTCAGCGCATTGTTCTCATATTGTTTCCCCTCGTGTTGTCAGTTCACTTATACGTTTATAGAATTTTGGTTTGGTGCCTCAATGCATGAAGTAATTGTCTGTACCTTGAGTGACGTCATCATAATGCAAGTACAAGGGAGCTGAGCTGACAGAGATTTTGTGCCGACGTCTTCTCACAACTTGTGTTGGGAAAAGATGTTCACGTAAAAGTTTCTAACCTTTAATTCCATTCACTTAGCCTATGATAAAGACAACACTTTTTATGGCAAACTCTGTGTCAGACGTCCCTCTTTGTGCGCCTGCTGATTTACGTACGTATGTGTAAATGTGTGTGTGTCTGTGCGTTTTGTATCCATTTAGGTTTGTTTTCCTTCTCTCATTTTGTGTCTGCACAGTTTGTGTGTACAGTCTTTACCTCGGTTTGTGTACTTTTAATGTGTATGTGTGTTTGGTTACTTTTCAATGTGTTGTACGTGTGTTTATGTCTTCGTTTCTATTTGTGTGTTTCTATCTGTTTTCACGCGTTCCATTCCGGGCTCCTTTCACTCCTCTGTCTCCTTCTGTCCCCTCCACAGCCATAGCCACTCAGGTGGGTCTGGAGCTGAGAAGGAAGGGATCCCAGATGTCCACCGACTCCATGGTGTCAAATCCCATGTTCGACACCAACGAGTTCCCCGAGAGCTACGAGGCAGGCCGTGCCGAGGCCTGCGGCACCCTCTGCCGCATCTTCTGCAGTAAGAAGACTGGAGAGGACATTCTCCCAGTCTACCTGTCCAGGTAAAACAGCAGTTTCATCCTAGCGTGCTAGCGTGCAGCGCTGCTGTATGTGGGCCTATGTGTGGAGGTATCTTAACTCTGCATTTGTGTTAGTCTTGAATCTGTCAGGCTCCTCATATAGCTACCCAAATTAATATTTTGACCCGCTGCAAGTTCAATCGCTATGGTTCCTATTTTGATCTGAAGAAACGTCTGTCTTTTCCCCCGCAGGTTCTACATGGTTCTGATCCAGGGCCTCCAGATCTCTGACTTCATCTGCAGGCCCGTGCTTTCCAGCATCATCCTCAACTCCTCCTCTCTGTTCTGCTCCGACCTGAAGGGCGTCAACGTGGTGGTCCCCTACTTCATCTCAGCTCTGGAGACCATTCTGCCAGACAGGTGACAATACAAAATATATATATATATTATGTACAATCCTCTAAAACTACCAAATGTGAACCAGGCTCGATGTTGAAAAAGACCCAATAGTATATAAATCAAATCTCTATTTATTTGTCACGTGAACAGGATACAGCAGATGTAAACAGTACAGAGAAATGCTTACTAAAAAATGCAAAAGCGAAGTCAGATTTAAAAAATAATAATCACGCATGAATAAACAATTTAGCTGTTTAATGTTTGGGGTGCTGTGACCATCTGAATGCCATGGAAGTTGTCCCGGGGCTAATAATATCTGTAATGTTAGCTAATGCCATTTAATGGGAATTCCTTGAGCAACCATAGCAATACAATTCAGATCATTTCTATGCTCTAGAAATTCTAATTATAGGGTACTGTCCCCCTCTGCTACAGGGAGCTGTCTAAGTTCAAGCTGTACGTTAACCCCACTGACCTGAGGAGAGCTTCCATCCACATCCTACTGGCCATGCTGCCGCTCCCACACCACTTTGGCAACGTCAAATCCGAGGTATGGAAAATTGTTACAACCTTGGCTTTTTTTTTTAAGTGTCTGGTGACTACATTACATCTAGTCTAGTAAACATGCTTTTTAATATATATTATTTCCCAATACACCCTTGATAAGAGTGATACCAGGGCGGCAGGTAGCCTAGTGGTTAGAGCATTGGGCCAGTAACCAAATAAGAATTTGTTCTTAACTGACTTGCCAAGTTAAATAAAGGTCAAATATAATGTGGTGGACACCAGTTCAGTTAACTTCAGTTGTAGTAATGCTGGCTTGATTTTGTGTTGTGGGTAGGGCGACCAATAGATTGACTGATTTGATTGATGTGTAGGTTCTTCTGGAGGGGAAGTTCAGTGATGATGATGGGGCACCCAACGACCAGTCCCTTTCCTTCCTGTCCCTGAGACTACGTCTTGTCAACGTCCTCATCGGAGCCCTGCAGACAGAGACGGACCCCAACAACACCCAGCTCATCCTAGGTCTGCCACTCAGTACCATTCTCTCTCTCTTCCTCTCTTGATCTCTTGTCTTTTTTTGGTCCCTTACATGTATTAAATCTATACATTTTCATCCTTTCAGGTGCAATGCTTAATATTGTTCAAGACTCTGCACTGTTGGAGTCCATAGGTGCACAAACTGAAACGGTAAGGCCTTTATGATTTCTGTCGGTGTTGATATAAACCGAACTACCGTCATTGACTCAAATAAACAAATAGCTCAATGGAGTTGAATTTGGAGGCTTTGCTAACGCGCTCTGTCTCCCTGTGTTTGTTTGGTACCAGGGCAGTGTGGATGGGAGCCACACGGGGCTGAAGGGCCACAGCCGCACCAGCAGTAGCTTCAGCTTTACTAGCGGGGGCAGCACTGGCACTGAGGCCACCAGCCCAGACTCAGAGCGCCCGGCCCAGGCGCTACTCCGGGACTACGGTAAAGCTAGTCCTTTAAATTATAACTAGCTTTAGTACGATAACTGATTGTAGCCACGTCCCAGACTACAATAAGGACTTACTACATGCTAACTAGCTAGCGATAGCACAATTGCTATACCGATTGTAACCAATAGCCATTTTCACACGCAGGCTGCGTTAAGGTCAGACTAGGCATGCTATGTATTGTTTAGCACGATAGCCATTACTACAATAATTGTATTTAGCCTATTCATTTCACTCAGATGTTGAATGTTGTTGCTGTTTCCATTCACAAGTACTGACACCTGGTCAATGTCTTAATTAACAACACTCTATTTGTCCATAGCCAACGTGGTGAAAGTGATATACAGAGTTAAAAAGCGCTGGGTAAAAATGATCTGTATGTGATGCAAGTACTACTACTGTTTGCCGTGATGCTGTGCTACTGGTCTTGAACTGGAAAAGACTATCCCTCAACACTATATTTGATGTGACTACATGTGCTACGAGAGCGATAAAGTTAACTTAAAAAGCCATACATTTTTTTCTTACTGTGTGAATTCTGTTTTCACCTGTTGAGTTTAACGCTTACTTCCAGTTTCACACTGCATCTGATATTTCACATGATTAGTGTATCTTCTGTGTGCTGTGTTATGGAAGGCTGCCACATGATCAGATCTTATTGAGGTCATTATTCAGATGAGTAATGGGGTGGTCCATCTGTGATGGTGGTGGTGTTTCGGGGTTTACATCCTCTAGCTTTTACAGATACTGCGGCGGGCCTTCTGGTGCGCAGCATACACCTGGTCACCCAGAGGCTCAACTCCCAGTGGAGGTCCGACATGAGCATCTCATTGGCCGCCCTGGAGCTGCTGGCTGGCCTGGCCAAGGTGACACCACAACAACGCATGCTAGACCTAACTACACTAAACTAGACCAACCTACACTAAACCTAACTACTGTACACTATCCTAACACAAGCTAAACCTTACTTCGAGATGAAGTTGGAGTATACTGAACTTCAATATACTCCAACTTTCCTTTCCCACCCCATCCCCTTTCCCACCCCATCTCTAACCAAAGTACCCAAAGACATCCCAGCTTTAACATACACCGGCCCTAACTTCACCCCAACACACAACCTACCTTCATTACGTATAAATCCATTATATTTTTATTATCACCACTGCACATGTTGAGACTTAACACCAGTCCACCACATCAGACCCAGCCACTACCCACCCAGCTGTAAAACACTCTTCTGCAAGGGATAACCCTTAATAAAAAGATAATACACTCCTTTTCAATGTGTTCAGGCTTAGCATCCACCCAACCACTGTACATGCATATCTAAAGTGTGTTTCTGGCTCTGTGTCCTCAGGTGAAGGCGTGTGTGGACTCTGCGGACCGTAAGCGTGCCGTCAGCTCAGTGTGTGGTTACATCGTGTACCAATGCAGCCGGCCGGCCCCCCTTCACTCCAGAGACCTCCACTCCATGATCGTAGCAGCCTTCCAGTGTCTGTGTGTGTGGCTGACCGAGCACCCAGACATGCTGGATGAGAAGGTCGGTCACCTCAGTCTAGACTGGATTCCAAACCAGATTGTAAAAGTAAAATGATTCAGCAGATGGCCATATGCCACCTGGACAGTAGGGTGGAAAAAAGTCCTCATGTCTTCTTGCGCTCACACCTGCACATGTTTTCTTCCTGCCACTGATTCTGCTGATAGCAGCTATTTTAAAAGGAGGGTCTCCTTGTGTTATGAAACTAATAAGTAGCTTGCTAATATTGATACCCTCGCTAATTCTAGGGGTCTGTAACCTGATTTAAGGTGTGTATGTGAGAAATCAGTGTATGAGGACTGTGTTGTATGTACATGTGCCCAGGAGACTGCAACCTTACCTCAGGTCCAGAGCCAGCTAGCCCAAGCGTATTATTGTTTGTTCAAAATGGTGACCGATATACATATACAGTTGAATTCAGAAGTTTACTTAGGCTGGTTCAAGCACTCCACAAATGTCTTGTTAACAAACTATAGTTTTGGGAAGTCGGTTAGGACATCTAGTTTGTGCATGACACAAGTAATTTTTCCAACGATTGTTTACAGACATTATTTCACTTATAATTCACTGTATCACAATTCCTGTGGGTCAGAAGTTTACACTAAGTTGACTGTCTTTAAATAGCTTGGAAAATTCCAGAAAAAATGTCATGGCTTTAGAAGCTTCTGATAGGCTAATTGACATCATTGGAGTCAATTGGAGGTGTACCTGTGGATGTATTTCAAGGCCTACCTTCAAACTCAGTGCATCTTTGCTTGACATCATGGGAAAATCAAAAGAAATCAGCCAAGATCTCATAAAACAAATTGTAGACCTCCACAAGTCTGGTTCATCCTTGGGAGCAATTTCCAAATGCCTGAAAGTACCACGTTCATCTGTACAAACAATAGTACGCAAGTATAAACACCATGGGACCACGCAGCCATCATACCCCTCAGGAAGGAGACGCGTTCTGTCTCCTAGAGATGAGCGTACTTTGGTGCAGAAAAGTGCAAATCAATCCCAGAACAACAGCAAAGGACCTTGTGAAGATGCTGGAGGGAACAGGTAGAAAAGGATCTATATCCACAGTAAAACAAGTTCTATATCGACATAACCTGAAAGGCCGCTCAGCAAGGAAAAAGCCACTGCCATAAAAAAGCCAGACTACGGTTTGCAACTGCACATGGGGACAAAGATAGTAATTTTTGGAGAAATGTCCTCTGGTCTGATGAAACAAAAATAGAACTGTTTGGCCATAATGACCATCGTTATGTTTGGAGGAAAAAGGGGGAGGCTTGCAAGCCGAAGAACACCATCCCAACCGTGAAGCACGGGAGTGGCGGCATCATGTTGTGGGGGTGCTTTGCTGCAGGAGGGTCTGGTGCACTTCACAAAATAGATGGCTTCATGAGGAAGGACAATTATGTGGATATATTCAAGCAACATCTCAAAACATCAGTCAGGAAGGTAAAGCTAGGTCACATGGGTCTTCCAAATGTACAAGCATACTTCCAAAGTCGTGGCAAAATGGCTTAAGGACCACAAAGTCAAGGTATTGGAGTGGCCATCACAAAGCCCTGACCTCAATCCTATAGATTTTTTTTGGGCACAACTGAAAAAGCGTGTGCGAGCAAGGAGGCCTACAAACCTGACTCAGTTACACCAGCTCTGTCAGGAGGAATGGGCCAAAATTCACCTAACTTATTGTGGGAAGCTTGTGGAAGGCTACGTGAAACGTTTGACCCAAGTTAAACAATTTAAAGGCAATACTACCAAATAATAATTGAGTGTATGTAAAGTTCTGACCCACTGGGAATGTGATGAAAGAAAGAAATGCTGAAATAAATAATACTCTACTATTATTCTGACATTTCACATTTTTTAAATAAAGTGGTGATCCTAACTTACCTAAGACAGGGAATTTTTACTTGGATTAAATGTCAGGAATTGTGAAAAACTGAGTTTAATTGTATTTGGCTAAGGTGTATGTAAACTTCCGACTTCAACTGTATACTAAAAAGGACATGTCCAAAACTAAGGATTCAACCCAAAACCAAAGGCCACATGGCCACCAAGAAAATAAAAACCTGCAGCCTCCTGGCTCTGCAAGCTTGCACACTAATCATCTCCCCATTGCCTCCACCTGTGGGCTTAATAAGGCTTAACACCCGCCACTGACCCGGTTGGTGCTGCCACCTGGGTATGGTGTGTGGAAGTGTATCCTGGTAGTGTGTTGCCTAACTGTGCTAACACTAAACTACCCACCATATCATAAGTGCAATAACTGAGATATGTGGTTGTTTTCCCCCTGCTTAACCTAGTGGGATGCACTTACTGCAAGTAGCTCTGGATAAGAGGTTCTGCTAAATAACTAAGATGGAAAAATGTGTCATAACTAAACTTTTACACCGTAAAAGGGCTTTGGCAGTAGGTTTATACTAAGTCCATTGTGTTTTATTCAACAGCAATGTGCAAAATGGCAATATGCTTTGTGTGACAGTGGATTTTAGAGTAGAATAACTTTTTGTATACACTACTGTTGAAAAGTTTGGGGTCCTTGTTTTCCATGAAAACATACATGAAATGAGTTGAAAAATGAAGAGGATATATTGTCAAGATGTTGACAAGGTTGTAAATAATGATTTTTAATTGAAATAAGTGTCTTTCAAACTTTGCTTTCGTCAAAGAAAACTCCATTTGCAGCAATTACAGCCTTGCAGACCATTGGCATTCTAGTTTTCAATTTGTTGAGGTAATCTGAAGAGAATTCACCCCATGCTTCCTAAAGCACCTACCACAAGTTGGATTGGCTTGATGGGCACTTATGTACCATACAGTCAAGCTGCTCCCACAACAGCTCAATAGGGTTGGGACCCGGTGACTGTGCTGGCCACTCCATTATAGACAGAATACCAGCTGACTGCTTCTTCCCTAAATAGTTCTTGCATAGTTTGGAGCTGTGCTTTAGGTCATTGTCCTATTGTAGGAGGAAATTGGCTCCAATTAAGCGCCGTCCACAGAGTATGGCATGGCGTTGCAAAATGAAGCGATAGCCTTCCTTCTTCAAGATCCCTTTTACCCTGTACAAATCTCCCACTTTACCACCACCAAAGCACCCCCAGACCATCACATTACCTCCACCATGCTTGACATTTGTTTTTTTGTGATCCGAACACCTGAAACTTTGTCTGTCCGTAACACTTTTTTCCAATCTTCCTCTGTCCAGTGTCTGTGTTCTTTTTTTCATGTTAATCTTTTCTTTTTATTGGCCAGTGTGTGATATGGCTTTTTCTTTGCAACTCTGTTTAGAAGGCCAGCATCCCGGAGTTGCGTCTTCACTGTTGACGTTGAGACTGGTGTTTTGTGGGTATTATTTAATGAAGCTGCCAGTTGAGGACTTGTGAGGCGTCTGTTTCTCAAACTAGACACTCTAATGTGCTTGTCCTCTTGCTCAGTTGTGCACTGGGTCCTCCCACTCCTCTTTCTATTCTGGTTAGAGACCGTTTGCGCTGTTCTGTGAAGGGAGTAGTACACAGCGTTGTACGAGCTCTTCAGTTTCTTGGCAATTTCTCGCATGGAATAGCCTTCATTTCTCAGAACAAGAATAGACTGATGAATTTCAGAAGAAAGTTATTTTGTTTCTGGACATTTTTTAGTCTGTAATCGAACCCACAAATGCTGATGCTCCAGATACTCGACTAGTCTGAAGAAGGCCAGTTTTATTGCTTCTTTAATCAGAACAACAGTTTTCAGCTGTGCTAACATAATTGCAAAAGGGTTTTCTAATGATCAATTAGCCTTTTAAAATGATACACTTGGATTAGCTAACAACGTGCCATTGGACCACAGGAGTTCCATTAAATATCTGCTGTTTCCAGCTACAATAGTAATTTACAACATTAACAATGTCTACACTGTATTTCTGATCATTTTGATGTTATTTTAATGGACAATGAATGTGCTTTTCTTTCAAAAACAAAGGACATTTCTAAGTGACCCCAAACTTTTCAACGGTAGTGTATGTGGAGTTAAATATGTGTAGCGTGATGCCTGTGTTTGACGTGCGTCTTCGTCAGGACTGTCTGATGGAGGTATTGGAGATTGTAGAGCTGGGTATCTCAGGCAGCAAGTCCAAACAGGAGCAGGAGGTGAGACACAAGGGAGAGAAGGAGCACAACCCCGCCTCCATGAGGGTCAAGGATGCAGCAGAGGCCACCCTCTCCTGGTGAGGCTCTAAATCCAGCACAATGCACTAAACACCTTGGATGTGTTCATTAGAAACCAACTGGAAGGAAACTGGTGGATACAGGGTGGGACTACCCAGACTTGTACAATAAGAAATGCAGATTTTTGTTCTGTTTCAAAAGGTTTTGCTACAGTGTGCTCTAAAAGAAACGACTGCATTTATGCTCAGAATTACACACGGTCCATTAATAACTAATAAAACAAATGACTAATGTTTGTTGGTCCCATCTGGGGATCAGTCTAGACTATTTGAAACCACTGTCTGTATCTGTCCCTCCCCTCCCTCTCTTGTTGTTGTTGTCCAGTATTATGCAGGTCCTGGGGGCCTTCCCATCCCCAAGCGGCCCGGCCTCTACCTGCAGCCTGCTAAATGAGGACACTCTGATCCGCTACGCCCGGCTCAGCGCCACGGGGCCCAGCAACTTCCGCTACTTTGTCCTGGACAACTCAGTCATCCTGGCCATGCTGGAGCAGCCACTGGGCAATGAGCAGAGTGAGTGTGGGGCGTGTAAAACCGTTTTCTAAAGCAATAATTCACTTTGGTTATGATTTACCGTGATACTAGCACGGCTGTGGTGGTAGACGGTACGAGGCGAAGACCGCAGCCTTGTTTACAACCACAATAAGTCACCCCCCATGTATTATTGCTTTAGTAACGTTGTCCTTTATGGTATTGATGATTCTTGTCGTTCTTTATATTTATTTACAGTTTGTAATATTGTTGTATTTGATGTTTGTGTTGCTCAATTGGACTCATCTTGTAAAGTGAACAGTTAAATACTGAGACATAAATGCAAATAGGATAGTGTCTTATGGCAGTGAGTAGGCATCTCAGTGGCAGGTGGCTAGTCAGGTGGCCATTTTGGCTCAAACTAGTAGTTGGTTTCCACTTTCACTGGGAGCCCGGTGTAACTGCTTCTGCTGTCTTCTCAGACCCCAGCCCGTCAGTGACGGTCCTGATCCGGGGCATGGCCGGCCGACACGCTTGGACTATGCAACTCTTCCACCAGCCCAGAGGAGCACGGGCCAACCAGAGGGTGAGAGGAGTTGGCCCACTGTGCCACCTTGGTCTGCCAGTTAGACACACTTACTCTGTACTGTGCTGGCGCTGATATTGTTTCAGTACGGCTCAGCTCAGTAACAGTATTGGAGGATCTCTTGCACACGAGTATTATTATGTAAAAGGCGGCCATCTATTCAAATAGGGAAATGTTAGCAATAGAACTGCTAGCATACTAAACTAATGGAGCCAACTCCAGCACCACTAATGAAGCCAACTCCAGCACCACCATCCAACAGCAGAATAGAGGCCTTCACCAAGAACAGGCACCATCTGAAGCTGTCAAGATTAGAGACTACGCTCCTTTAAAAAAAACTCTTATCTACTTTTTTTGTCTATATACTGCATGCTGTGAATGTATACAAGACAGCCTAACTAATTGTATTTATTTATATACATACACACACACACACACACACACACACACACAGTGCTTTGCAAAAGTATTCATCCCCCTAGGCGTTTTTCCTATTTTGTTGCATTACAACCTGTAATTTAAATGGATTTTTATTTGGATTTCATGTAATGGACATACACAAAATAGTCCAAATTGGTGAAGTGAAATGCCCCAGAGTCTGCAACACCACTAAGCAAGGTGCACCACCAAGCAAGTGGCACCATGAAGACCAAGGAGCTCTCCAAACAGGTCAGGGACAAAGTTGTGGAGAAGTACAGATCAGGGTTGGGTTATACAATTCTGAAACATTGAAAGTCCCACGGAGCACCATTAAATCCATTGTTAAAATATTGAAAGAATATGGCCTCCCAGGTGGCGCAGTGGTCTAGGGCACTGCATCGCAGCGCTAGCTGCGCCACCAGAGTCTCTGGGTTCGCGCCCAGGCTCTGTCGCAGCCGGCCGCGACCGGGAGGTCCGTGGGGCAACGCACAATTGGCCTAGCGTCGTCCGGGTTAGGGAGGGTTTGGCCGGTAGGGATATCCTTGTCTCATCGCGCTCCAGCGACTCCTGTGGCGGGCCGGGCGCAGTGCACGCTAACCGAGGGGGCCAGGTGCATGGTGTTTCCTCTAACACATTGGTGCAGCTGGCTTCCGGGTTGGAGGCGCGCTGTGTTAAGAAGCAGTGCGGCTTGGTTGGGTTGTGCTTCGGAGGACGCATGGCTTTCGACCTTCGTCTCTCCCGAGCCCGTACGGGAGTTGTAGCGATGAGACAAGATAGTAATTACTAGCGATTGGATACCAAGAAAATTGGGGAGAAAAGGGGGTAAAATTATTTTTTAAAAATATTGAAAGAATATGGCACAACAAACCTGCCAAGAGAGGGCAGCCCTCAAGTGCACAGACCAGGGGCAAGGAGGGCATTAATCAGAGAGGCAACAAAGATAACCCTGAATGAGCTGCAAAGCTCCACAGCGGATATTGGAGTATCTGTCCATAGGACCACTTTAAGCCATACACTCCACAGAGCTGGGCTTTACGGAAGAGTGGCCAGAAAAAAAGCCAACCCTTAAAGAAAAAAATTAGCAAACACGTTTGGTGTTTGCCAAAAGGCATGTGGGAGACTCCCCAAACATATGGAAGAAGGTACTCTGGTCAGATGAGACTAAAATTGAGCTTTTTGGCCATCAAGAAAAACTGTCTGGCACAAACCCAACACCTCTCATCACCCCGAGAACACCATCCCCACAGTGAAGCATGGTGGTGGCAGCATCATGCTGTGGGGATGTTTTTCATCAGCAGGGACTGGGAAACTGGTCAGAATTGAAGGAATGATGGATGGCGCTAAATACAGGGAAATTTGAGGGAAACCTGTTTCAGTCTTCCAGAGATTTGAGACTGGGACAGAGAAACACCTTCCAGCAGGACAATGACCCTAAGCATACTGCTAAAGCAGCACTCGAGTGGTTTAAGGGGAAACATTTAAATGTCTTGGAATGGCCTAGTCAAAGCCCAGACCTCAATCCAATTGAGAATCTGTGGTATAACTTAAATATTGCTCTACACCAGCGGAACCCATTAAACTTGAAGGAACTGGAGCAGTTTTGCCTTGAAGAATGGGCAAAAATCCTAGTGGCTAGATGTGCCAAGCTTATAGAGACATACCCCAAGAGACTTGCAGCTTTAATTGCTGCAAAAAGTGGCTGTGCAAAGTATTGACGTTGGGGGGTGAATACTTATGCACGCTCAAGGTTTCTGTTTTTTTGGTCTCATTTCTTGTTTTTCACAATAAAAAATATTTTGCGTCTTCAAATCTTTGCACATGTTGTGTAAATCAAGTGATACACACTTGATTTGTTGCCAACTTATTTCCAAGTTAGGAAAAATGCCAAGGGGGGGTTCATACTTTCGCAAGCCACTTTGTGTGTGTATAGAGTGGGGCAAAAAAGTATTTAGTCAGCCACCAATTGTGCAAGTTCTCCCACTTAAAAAGATGAGAGAGGCCTGCACTTTTCATCATAGGTACAGTTCAACTACGACAGACAAAATGAGAAAAAAAATCCAGAGAATCACATTGTAGGATTTTTTAATGAATTTATTTGCAAATTATGGTGGAAAATAAGTATTTGGTCACCTACAAACAAGCAAGATTTCTGGCTCTCACAGACCTGTAACTTCTTCTTTAAGAGGCTCCTCTGTCCTCCACTCGTTACCTGTATTAATGGCACCTGTTTGAACTTGTTATCAGTATAAAAGACACCTGTCCACAACGTCAAACAGTCACACTCCAAACTCCACTATGGCCAAGACCAAAGAGCTGTCAAAGGACACCAGAAACAGAATTGTAGACCTGCACCAGGCTGGGAAGACTGAATCTGCAATAGGTAAGCAGCTTGGTTTGAAGAAATCAACTGTGGGAGCAATTATTAGGAAATGGAAGACATACAAGACCACTGATAATCTCCCTCGATCTGGGGCTCCACGCAAGATCTCACCCCATGGGGTCAAAATGATCACAAGAACGGTGAGCAAAAATCCCAGAACCACACGGGGGGACCTAGTGAATGACCTGCAGAGAGCTGGGACCAAAGTAACAAAGCCTACCATCAGTAACACACTACGCCGCCAGGGACTCAAATCCTGCAGTGCCAGATGTGTCCCCCTGCTTAAGCCAGTACATGTCCAGGCCCGTCTGAAGTTTGCTAGAGAGCATTTGGATGATCCAGAAGAAGATTGGGAGAATGTCATATGGTCAGATGAAACCAAAATATAACTTTTTGGTAAAAACTCAACTCAGCATTCTTTGTCCTCCAAACACGACGAGTTGCATCCAAAGAACACCATACCTACTGTGAAGCATGGGGGTGGAAACATCATGCTTTGGGGCTGTTTTTCTGCAAAGGGACCAGGACGACTGATCCGTGTAAAGGAAAGAATGAATGGGGCCATGTATCGTGAGATTTTGAGTGAAAACCTCCTTCCATCAGCAAGGGCATTGAAGATGAAACGTGGCTGGGTCTTTCAGCATGACAATGATCCCAAACACACCGCCCGGGCAACGAAGGAGTGGCTTCGTAAGAAGTATTTCAAGGTCCTGGAGTGGCCTAGCCAGTCTCCAGATCTCAACCCCATAGAAAGTCTTTGGAGGGAGTTGAAAGTCCGTGTTGCCCAGCAACAGCCCCAAAACATCACTGCTCTAGAGGAGATCTGCATGGAGGAATGGGCCAAAATACCAGCAACAGTGTGTGAAAACCTTGTGAAGACTTACAGAAAACGTTTGACCTCTGTCATTGCCAACAAAGGGTATATAACAAAGTATAGAGAAACTTTTGTTATTGACCAAATACTTATTTTCCACCATAATTTGCAAATAAATTCATAAAAAATCCTACAATGTGATTTTCTGGATTTGATGGAAATTACAGGCCTCATCTTTTTAAGTGGGAGAACTTGCACAATTGGTGGCTGACTAAGTACTTTTTTGCCCCACTGTATATGTGTGTGTGTGTATATATATATATATGGGATTATTTAAGTGTGAGTTTTGTTGTGGTAGCTGTTTACACCAGTAGTTAATACTAAACAGTAAAGAATACACCACTGTTATTAAAACTAAACACAACTGTATATAATAATTCCTTGCTCTCCTACAGCAGGTGTTTGTCCCTGAGAGCCGCCCAGCGCCGAACAATGACGTGGGGATTCGCTACACTGTCAAGCAGAGGCCCTTCCCTGAGGAGGTGGACAAGATCCCCCTGGTCAAAGCCGACGTCAGCATCCCAGACCTGGACGACATCGTTAGCAAAGAGGTGAGCGGGACCGAACCGCACCACGACCCCAATGGTTAGGATACCAGAGGGTAAAGTGTCAAACCTCTTGATAGTCCTACTTTTCTTATCCTCTCCTTCACGACTAATAATTTGAAAGTACCTTGATAGGTTTTCATATTAGTTCTTTCACCTATCCAGTTCTTTCAACTATCCATGGTCATGAAGGAAGGAAAGAATGCAAGTAGAGGGGGTTAGGTGAGTGTATTCGAACACAGCCCCTATTAGTGCTAAAATGTAGTGCAATATAAACTATTTCTAAGGGTGTGACTTTTTAAGAGAAAATTTGGCACAGAGCATAAAGAGAGTAAAAGGTGTTTATGGAGGCTTTATGGAGACTTAATATTATTTGGGTATATTGTTGTTGGAGTCAAGTGTCTTCTATGAACTGACAGGATGAAGCGAGTGTGACATACACACTGAAGAATAATCACCCACACGTGAGTTGTCCTATCTTTCAGGAGTCTGAGGCAGGTCAAAGGTTAACCAGATCACTGATGGGATGAAAGGGTGGAAAATGGAGAATACTCACATTGTTATGTTACTCCCTAACTATCTAATCTGGGTTACTGGGGGCTCTATTATATCAAAGCCAGCCTGTGTTGTTTTGCCTTAATTATGCCACTCAGATATTAATAGAGCCCTTAGACTAACATTGATCTGTTCTTGATTGCAGTGGTTGTGGTAGAGGTATGGTTGTGCCAGAACTTGGTTTACTTACATTGTTTAAGATTATAGGGTGGGTACAGTTTCAGGTACATACACTAATATATTTACAAACCTTATACAACGTGAGGTTTGAGTGTGTGTCAGGATTGGGGTCAATTTCATTTAAATTGTGACTCACCACCTGGATTCGGTTTTATGTAGCAACATTTTACATTGTGTTTTTTTTACATTGGATCAAAGTAGAGACTCAGAGCTACAAAATGGTATATCATACACTGCATTTTTGAGGAACAATGGGAAAGTAATTCTGCTTTGAAAGTTGATAAACTTGTAAACTCACTTTTGAGAAAATGGCCTTTGAATGTTTTGGTATCTAGTGAAGAGCTCTTTGTCTACACCCATTCAGCATTGTTCACACCCTCTTAAGCTTTAGCCTCACCCATCTCGTTTCGCTCTCGGAGCGTTTAGAGCGCAAACTTGATGCTCTGGCCGATGATTTGTTTACCTCTGGATAACATGAAAACAGCCTGAGCAGCTCTGCTGGCAACAATTTCATTGCGCTTTTTTGTGGACGTTTACTGACACCGGCTATATTCAACGGGTGTACACTTTAGCTTAAGACATATAGCTAGCTAGCTAGGTAAACAACGTGTAAGATCACACACATCATGTAATGTTAGCTAACGAGCCAAACAACAACTAACACAGTGGCAAATCATGTCGTTACTACCCTGCATGAATATGCTGGGAGCTAACCAACCAGGTTGAATGTTATCTAGCTAACATTAGGCTCTAACTAGAAAAGCAAACGGCTCTGGGATATGAATAATAACATCAGCTAGGCAGCTAGCTAACAATAAACTTTAGCTTGAAATAAAACCACTTCCTGTCAAAATTAGAAACGTGTAATGAGAAATTAGCTAGCTAATGCTAGCCTATCTTACCTGTATACATCATCATGCGTGATGGAAGCGTCTCCCTGTCACGAACGCCATGCCACAATTGCCCTTAGTTTGAAGATGTAATCCGGAGGCAGGTGTTTTCTCCATCTCTTTAGCTATCATACTCTAATTCCACTGATTTCAAAACTTGATCCTCCAGAAAGTGGAGAGCAACACTTATGCAGCTCCACTACACACTACATAAAAAAAAAAAGCTGCATTCGACAGGATTACCAACACAGACCGACCAGCTCAAATAGACAGAACCCTTCTATATGGCAGATCAATCCTCTCTCGGCATGTCCAGCCCACTCATTATCTCAGCCAATCATGGCTAGTGGGAAAGTTGCTGTCTTTTTCTGTGGCTTAACCAACAAGGCTCATAATTTAAATATTATTTTATTCGTATTTACAGATGGCATACAAGTTTGTTATTAAGGCTCATCAAAGTTCACATGTTCGAGAAGGCATTTCTGCTAAAAAACGCATTTTGATTTGAAAAAAAACGTCTCTCCTGTGAAGTTGTGACTTGCGACATACGCCTAGTTTCCTGAATCGGGTCACAATTCAGTTAAGACATTTTGTTTTATAGGAATTTCAGTTTACTTCCTGAATTTAAATCCAATTTAACCCAACCCTGGTGAGTGCTTTGCATCCTTACAGTTGCCTCCAGTCACACAAACTTGACCTTGCCCGTCCTCCTCTCAGCTGGTGATGCAGCATGATAGGCTGCGCAGCATGATGACCAAGCAGATTGAGTATGAGTGTTCCCTGGAGCGCCACAGCGAGGACGTCTGGAGCTCCAAGTCATTCCCAGACCCCCTGACTGACTGCAAACCCCCTCCGCCCGCCCAGGAGTTCCAGACAGCCCGCCTCTTCCTCTCTCATTTTGGCTTCCTATCTCTAGAGGCACTGAAGGTTTGAACTGTAGTTTCATAGTGTTCAGAACTGAAGTTTGTCAGTGGTTGGGAACTGTAGTTTGTCATTGGTTCGGGACACTATTTAGTCAGTGGTTGGCCACTGTTTATGGAAAATGTTATAATTTACCTCAATTCTGTATCGCAAAATCCAGTTTCTGGGTTTGATTGAAAAGGGGCCATAGCTCTAAAGCATGACCTGTTCACGTTGTACTGACTCTCTTACTCCAGGAACCGGGCAACAGCCGTTTACCCCCTCACCTCATCGGACTGGAGTCCTCAATGCCAGGGTTCTTTGATGACATCGCCTACTTGGACCTGTTGCCATGCCGACCTTTTGACACCGTCTTTGTGTTTTACGTGAGGGCGGGACAGAAAACCAGCCACGAGGTGAGAACTTATTACTTTTGATACAGTGTAAACTGGCATGAGAAAATGTATGTTTGTATTGATCCACTGTGTTATGCATTGTGATTGGTAGATCCTGATCCACTGTGTGAATGATGCATTGTAATCGGTAGATCCTGAGGAATGTGGAGACGTCCTCCAGTGTCCAGCCCCACTTCCTGGAGTTCCTGCTGTCTCTGGGCTGGCCCGTGGATGTGGGCCGGCACCCCGGTTGGACCGGACACCTGGACACCAGCTGGTCCCTTAACTCCTGCAGCAGCGACAATGACTCACAACAGATAGGTGAGCCACTCACCCCAGGGGTCGTAACCGACATGGAACCCAGGCTATTGGTTCACCTCAGGGGATTAGCTCTGAAAGCTAAAACATGTCCATGGGTCTCAGGAAAAAGTTAAAAGATGAAGATCCGGGCGTATAATGTCAGTGTGACACATTCACCACTGAAGGTGTTAGCTCGCTGAGCTAAAGCCAGGGCGATGTCTTGGTTGACTCAGGCTATAGATACAGCATAATAAAGATTATTATTGTAATTCTATGTCTCGGTCAGGGTGAATAGGTAATGCTTCAGAAAGCCAGGGTGATAGCCAAAAGATGTCTTGGTTAGCCCAAGCCATAGTACACATTTTCAAATTCTATATCTCAGACGAGATAAATATGTAATGTTTCATATTTTGCTCTGTCGCCATAGAGGAGGCAGCTACACCGGAGGACACTGGGGGTTCTGTATTTAACGGGGAGAAGAAGGTGCTCTACTACGCCGACGCTCTGACTGAGATCGCCTTTGTCGTTCCGTCGCTGACGGACTCCGGTCAGCATTTACAAATGCTCGTATTTTGTATTTAAATTGTAATTTTATTTTGTCTTAAAGGAACATTACATTAAAGTTTGTCAGATGTTTTCAGACCTCGAAAGTACTCTGTCAAGATGAGTCCACTTATCTATTCCATTCATTTTGGATTGTGGCAGAACAGATGGCCTGGGACGTGGTCTTATGTTAATGGTAGATCCCTTTTGAAGTGTAAAACATCTGACCAACTTTGATGTTTTGTTGTTGTTGTGTAATGTCTTTTTAATGCAGCCTATGTGAAGATACAGTTTTGCCCATCCCTGGGCGGCTGATAGCTGTTTTTGTGTTTACAGAGGATTCCTCCGTGCACAGTGACTCTACAGTGGAGGCGGACACACACACAGACCTCCTGCCTAGTTTACTAAAACAACCCAAGCTAACACTGGAGCTCTTCCCCAACCACTCAGACAACCTAGCAGCTTCCCAAAGGGTAATTAACCCACAATCCTACATTAATTATAATATATACCATTTAGCAGACACTTTTATCCAAAGCGACTTAGTCATCTGTGCATACGTTTTACGCCATGCTCTACCAGCTGAGAGCACAGATTCAACAGGGTTTTCGTAGTGGCATGAACCATCAAGTCTAAGATTTGTATTTTTCTGTTCTGTTGATATATATATAAAATTATTTTTTTTGCCCAAAAATATTTCAAGACTTAAAGGGCCAATGCAGTCAAATGTGTTTTTTCTGTGTTTTATATATATTTCTACACTGTGGTTGCAATAATACTGGGAAATTGGGAAAATTATGATGATGCCCTTTTAGTATAAGAGCTGTTTGAAAAAAAATCCCACCGGTTTTGACCAGGTAAAGGAGTTAGACTGATGAGAAAGAGCTCCAAACCTCTCTGCCAATAACAGCTAGTTTTCAGTTTTTCCATCACCGCTTAGACCACTCCCAAACAGTCCTAGCAAAATTCTTTCTTGAGAAATGGCACTTTGCAAGGAATACATTTTTGTTTCCTTTTGACCATTTTAATTGAAAACAATAACATTAAGGTACTTAATTGTTACCCAGAAATGATTTGATTTGATTGAAATAAAAATGGCTGCATTGGACCTTGTAAACTAATGCATTGGATACGGTTGACATATTTGAATGCTGGTTTCTTGCATTCTTTTGAGGAATAGATTAAATCTCAGGGTATCTGGACACCCATATGCCTGTGTATTTATATCTCTCTCCTCGAGCAGAGTTCTATGGTGAAGACTAAGAGGTCCTCCACAGGAAAGACTGCCCCTCCCCTGGGGCCTGAGACTAAGGTGCTAGTGGTCTGGGTGGAGCGCTACGATGACATCGGTAAACAACCTCCGATAACTTCCCCTAAAAATCCCTGTGTGTCCCCTAGTACAGTTTCACTTTACGTCATCATGGCGCTGTGTCATTTCTGATGTCTGTCCTTGTACAGTGTTATGAGACAGCTCATGATTTTTTTACTGTTCCGTTAGGACCTGCCTTTGAAAGTGAGAAACCAAAGTGAGAAACTGTTGAAGGTGTTTCCCCTCAAATGGCCCCGTTGTTGTTTTTCCTCTAGAGAACTTCCCTCTGTCTGATCTCTTGGCGGAAACCGGCACTGGTTTGGAGGCGAACAACAGCACTTCCTGCAGGTAGGCTACTAAGGCCCACGCCCAACCAAACACTAACCCTAAACACTTACCAAAAACTATTGTAAATTAAGCTTGAGTAAGTGTTTCAATATTGTGTCAAATTAAAGTTAGGCCACTCTAAAATCCACTGTCACATTTTCAGTAGGTTAGTTTACATCACACTGTGATAGTGAAGACCAAGTCTCATATTTCCTGTTGAATAGAATGGAAATGTCATGTCCTTCTTCAAACTCCACCACTCTCTCTCTGCACATCTTTCCCTCCTCCACTTCAACTCTCCCCCTCTTCAGGTCTGGGCTCCTGGAGAAGGACATGCCCCTGATCTTCATCCACCCCCTAAGGACGGGTCTGTTCCGGGTCAGGCTCCACGGGGCCATGGGCAAGTTCAACATGGTCATCCCCCTGGTGGACGGCATGGTGGTCAGCCGCAGAGCACTAGGTGACCAAATCATCTCTTTCTCTAATCTTTCATTTCTCTGTTTCTCCCTCTTTCTACCTCTAGATTAATTTCAACTGTCTCTCTCTGGCTTAGTCATTTATGTTATGCTTCCTTCTCTACCCATTGCCGTGTTGGCGGTTTTGTCATCCTGCCCCTGGGATATTACAAACTACAAATATGACTAAATTCCACTCCTATTTTGTTTGGCTCATTATGTCACATTCTGCTTGTTGTTTTCTCCCAGGGTTCCTGGTGCGCCAGACGGTTATCAACGTGTGCCGGCGGAAGCGACTGGAGAGCGAGACGTACAGCCCGCCGCACGTGCGGCGCAAGCAGAAGATTGCAGACGTCGTGCACCGCTACCGCAACAAGCAGCTGGAGCCCGAGTTCTACACCTCACTCTTCCAAGACGTGGGGGAGGGGAGGCCTGTTCACCTTTGACCTCCCCCTCCCTTTGAAAAACACTAAACAGACACACACTCACACACAGACACACACTCACACACAGACACACACACACAGCCCCAGATTCTCTATATTTATACAGTTCTATTTTGTTATTTATGTCAAACGCTGCCATTGACGTCGAGAACAGTGTCAAAAAATTGTTACCAGGTGCAAGCAGTACATTTCTAGTACGAACACATCTGAGCCTGTCTTTTTGGTGGCTACTAAGCCCCAGTTAAGTTCTGGACACTTGGCATTGAAAATATACTGCACATCCTTATCAGTCTACTCTATGCTTTGTGGCACCAGTTTCTGACGCGCTATAATTTGCAATAGGATAATCTACTTTTGGTCTTTTTTTAAATATTGTGATGAAGAGTGAACAACGTTATTGGCCTTTTAATCCTCCATTTTAGAGTTTCTGTTTTTAATGATGTAGCCTAAATGTAGATGGACCAGACTCCTAATATAGGTTTACTTGATCATTTGACATGTATCATATCGACACAGCTGGGGAGAGGAAGGAGAGACTGGGATTTGGGCCAATACCGTGCGGGTGGTTGTGGTGAGAGATTTGGTGAACTGCAGTTGGATCAAGACATTTTACGCGATGGATCCATATATTACTTTGAAAGTGTTTACATCTTATCTAAAAACAATCGGTTTTAAAAAAGTATTCTTCTTCATGTATCTGTCCAAAGTCTTCCATGTCATTGACAAAATGGAGTTGAACATTGCAGCAATATTAGGCATTGGTCAGCTTACTTACTGAGTCTCAAAACATGGAAAAATAAGCAAAGACATTTAAAGGGGTACTTCACCCCCTTATCTAAATTCTTCTGTTTTCATACCACTTTTAAGGTGTAGTGGTGAACTATCCCTTTAATGTTGGTCAGCTGCTAACAGAGATTGCATAGATATTGTTCTTACAATGAAGTAGACCAGTATTATTCGTTCCGGCACTGAACCATTTTGACGTATAGGTCATATTGCACTGTTTGCGTGAGACTGCAGATGTAAACATTGCATCTGAGGTGTTTCTGCTCTCGTCTGCAAGTCTAATCAGATCAGTCACTCCATCCCACGCAACGGCACGTCTATACTGTATGCGTGATGCAACACATGGAAGTGATGGAAGACGTGCATACGGTTCTTCTTACTACTGATGGCACATGGTTCTTCTCCATTCTGAAGAAGGCACACTTTTTGTCAGATGATGTGTCTAGGCATTGCTCTTCTTTATCAGAAATGCATCTCCTTGTGTACGGAGAAAAGTTGTTGGTCTTTTTGAATGTGTGAGATTGTCTCAAGATCTATTTTGTTTTGTTGCATCTTCTAAAACAAAACGTTATGCGAAAATACACTTTGTTTCATTGGATGGCAAGTTGACTGATAGGCTAGTTGTAATAAGGAAAGGTCAAGTACAGTTACATGTGATTAGGAATCAGAAAATGATTAGAATTAACAGATTTTCATATTCACTGCAAATTAAGTTTTATTCCATCTATACAATCGTGAGTTTACTTTGCGTATTGCAATTGGTTTACCGATTTTTGTTTACTTACTGTGCTTTTAAAAGCCCTGAAGCGAACCCTTTACTGTCTGCCTGTAATAATGTGCATTTATTTATGGCAATGATTGAAAAGGATAAACCTCCATACATATTTATTTGATCTTTAGTCTTTATGCACTGAGCACATTTTTTTTTTATATATACTTTTTTTTTTTTTCTTCTTTTTTTACAGTGGTCTGCAGTTTGGAAATATACTCAAGGAAGAGTTTTATCTTGTGAAATGTAAATGACGAAAAGACTTGGGGTCTATTTTAACAAACCTAATGCAATGGGGCAGTAGCACTATAGGTCCAGGGGTGTGTCAGAAATATTTGAGCTATTTTCACAGTGGGAATTATGGGCACAGTAGCTGGCGGTGGTGCGAAAAGGCTGGGCTTTGATGAATAAATAAGTTCTAGATGTGCTCCCTGGCTAAATATGTGGTTGCTTCAAGTTGTGTATTTACTTTATTTTGTTATCCTCTCCAATTGGACATGCCAGACGTTGTCAATTAGCAAGATTCAATTTACTATTGATAAGACCCCAAAAAATACAGTGAATAATAATCATCAAATTCTAATAAAAACAAAACAACTTGTTTTAAATAGGCTACGTCTAAATCCAGTTACAGGCACCAATTACTCCCCGTGAGCATATCATATTCAGACAATGGAGGGTTTTACACACACTTTTCACAGGAGCTGGAAAAAGATTTGAATAGATATTTATTTGTCTGAAATTGACCCCTTAGTCTATGACATGTTTAATCTATCATTGAATTAGATTGTCTTACTTTTTGATGGTTTTATGAATGTATGTGCTTTTGCACATAGCCTACCTTTTTTTTGTTAAGGAAAACAAGTATGGAATATGAATTAATCAAAGCAATTGCATACAATCAATAGCTAATCTTATCCTGAATTACTTATTTGTTATTTGGTAATATTTAAGAACTTGTGTTGTACAGAAAGGAAGAATTATATGTAAAATATAAGAAATTGTGAGGTTTGTCTGTTGCATTCCTCTTTTTAAAAAGGCAAAAACAAAATGTATGTAATGCAACTGTCTGGGAGAATCACAGTGGATAATGAATGTAACCTGCATTGATTAAAACTTATCTTTTCATTTATTCCTTTTGATCCCCAACCTTTGTTTACATGGTGTCTGAGGAATAAAGTTGAATCACACTTTTTAATGTTCTCTGAATCAGTGGATTGTTGTATGAGTTTGATGCTGTGCTACCAATGAGTCCACAAGAGGTCCCCTTGCGCTGACATTTATAAATCGGACACTGCTGTTGTTGGCGTTCAACTACAGTGCTCGTGTCCGTAGGAACTTGGTGGTAGCAAAGTGTTTGTCAGACCCTCTTCGTAATGATGACAGTCGTCTAAAATATTAAATTGTATCCATAAAACAGTCGACTTAATTTGCAGCCTGTTCCATTGACTTGCCCATTCAATAGGCCTGGTTTGTGCCATTCATAAAGTAAAAATAATGAGGCAGCCTTATTGAAAGAATGACTGGGCATATGTATTTAATTAAGAGGTGCAGAATTAATTATTTGATATTGAACTTAATTAAATTCGTTATGTTAACGTAAAGCCGGTCCCTACACTGCTGCACTTCTGAAAGCGACCACTGGCACGTTGTTGCATTGCTCTCATTCCCCACAGAAGCCAAGAGGACAACAAGCGCTTTTCAGACTGCCTTCTGAGAGTCTGAAATTACTGCCGTCTGCATCATGTGCTGTCGTCTCAAAACTTATGTTGACACACAACGAACCAATTTGAGAACATGTGATTTAGCGATCCTCAGCCTATATTGTAAGCTGTACATTCTCAGCTGAAGTAGTTTTTTCTTGTCGCGGAATCGGATCTCGAAAATCGATCATTCGTCGTTTATTGCAGTGTCTGTCTTTTCTAGAGAGAAAAAATCAGAATAAATACGCATGTTTTTGTTTTGTTACTTTTGTTGAAGTTTATACGCATTGCGCATCATTGCATTGGGGTTTGAAGATACGGTGTTGAAAATGGACTTAAACTGCAACTAACTCGGAATACTTTTGCAGTGAACCAAGTATCAATAATAATTTAACGTTATTTTCCTACTCTTTGGATAAATATAAATTATGGAAGAAGACGGGCAACATGAGAACGGCGGTGTTCACGGCACCAAAGATTCGGACCGCCAGCAACGCTTGAGGCTCTGTGTTTTAAATGAAATTTTGAACACCGAGAGGGATTACGTTCGGGTATTGCTTTTCCTTCAATCGGTAAGTTTTTGATCGCCCTTTCTTTGCCTCAATTGAACCCATGGCTACTTGCCAGACGGGACATTTATATTGTTCAGCTGTTGGCAAGCAGTTGTATCATTGTATCACAAATTGCTGGCAACAAACACCCTTGGAGAAAGTGAAGTCATGGCCAGCTTGCTACAGCTGCTGCTGGTTGTGCTAGGCTGGTTGAATGCATTATCATCACATTCCAATTTTTGGTTTTAATGTGTAGCGACAGTTCACCCTTCTGTTGATGTCAGCCGGTAGAGTGGTGTCCATAATAATGATTTGCTGCATTTTATAGTGTTTCCGTTGGGGGAACGGGCACTTCACAGGCATGCCATTGCTTGGGCTAGTACATCATCGTTGATTTTGGAACGTCTTCCGCCTTCATTCATTAGTCTGTTCATCTTGTAAGTTCTGATAAAACCCCAGTAGAAACCGTGGATTTAATAGAAGCACAATTCACAATTCAAATGATGTAGCCTGCCTGTCCCGCCCATTCGCGACAGTAATGGTGTGCATTTATTCATTGATAATTGCGAGCCAATGTATCACTTCATAGTAAGTGTTAGGTATCACGTTTTCTATAATCACATCTGAATAATGAATGGGCTCATTCACGCGTCACCCGAGAACTCACCGCTGTGCCCGAAGCTCGAGTCTAGACCAGCTGCAGGTGGCAATTCAATTTGTCACCTCTCCTTGTCATCTCTTTGTTTCCAGTCTCCTGTGTTGTCTCCTCCCATTATCCGGGCCGTCGTCTCTATGCACAGTGCAGGTGGCCTCGTTGAAGGATGATGACAGCCTAACCTTGAACCATGGCCATTACAAACTGCTATATGACAGGGTTTCCCAAACTCGCCCCCCCCCCCCCCCTCCGTGGGTGCACGTTTTGGTTTTTGTCCTAGCACTATACAACTGATTCAAATAATCAAAACTTGATGATGAGTTGGTTATTTGAATCAGATATGTAGTGTGAGGGGAAAACCCAAAACGTGCACCCGGGTGTGGGGGGGGGCCCAGGACCAAGTTTGGGAAACACTGTTATATGATACATCATGTGACCTTAGGCAGTTGTATGATACAAATGACCACATCTGATTGATAAGCATCCAAGGGCTGGAAAGAATGATGACATGTGTCCAATGGATTTTACACATTTGAAAAGAAGGCTGTCAGTCAATTGATAGGCATTCTATGCTGGAGTTAACTCCAATATTTTGTCCTCTTACACACTTCACATGGAGAGCCTGAACATGGAAGGGGGCTATGCATGAACAAGAAGGTGGGGTTGTTCTATGGGAATAGTGTATGAAAGTAGAGTAAGTAATGAACAAGCATTAAACTAATCAACTCTTCATTTTTAGACCAGTATGACTATAACTCCTCATAGGCAATCCTCTTCACGTTTAATCCCCAATTTATTATTCACTTTATGTGGAGCAGCGTTGCATAACGGTCAACAAACCTCAATAACTGGTGTAAAGCAACAGGGGCCTAAACACACACCATGACTCCCAACTTCTATGTATTTATAAAACATACAGGCAATGTCTGGATCTCATCCCCCTACTTCCCCTCACCCCAGCCTCTTGCCTACCATTACATCATGTAACATCTCTTAATTTAACACATGCTTGCTCAGGTGAAGATAAGGCGGGGGGGGGGGGGGTAGCCCCAACAGCAGCACACTGCTGTCCACTTAACTAAACCTTTCACGTCACTCCAGGGGTTAGACTCTAGAGACTTACGTTTACTCCTCAACAACAGAGTTGGACAATTGCAGAATCAACTGTCTGCTGTTGTAATGATAAGGCTGATAATACTATTACAACTGTTGTAAAACTCATTTTCATGGCACCCGGTTTTGTGTGAGTGCATGTGGCAGTGCATGTGCCTATATATGTGTGTCTGTGTATGATCCTGTGTGCTTCGCCTCCCAAAGTCCATTGATCTAGTGGCGGCCATGGCGTGGCATCAATGGCTCAGCGGATTGTGGAAAGTCTAACACATCCATAAAATCAGTTTCGCTCCAATCCTGGCTAATCCGATAATGCTATGCTACTCCCTTCTCCCCTCCCTGCCGGGAAGCCAAGCTTTTGTCGTCAAACAGCCAATCTGGTGTTGATAAGGACTGTCTGGCTGGGGGTTAGATGGGCCAGGATTGAGGCCATATGTTTTTAGTAAAGATAGCCCCAGTCTCTCTCTATCCCCCCCATTGAAGACACCTGAGCCGATAGATGGGGAGTCAGTGATCACCTTGGCGGGGAGATTGAGAGTGTAATCTGATACTGTACTGACCACTAAACCCCACAGTTTTTCCTCTTTGAGAGACACTTGGTCGGTTGGTTGTTTGTTCTCAGTCTACGCTGGTTATGAGAGAGGCTGGGGTGAAGTTGAGGCGCAGCGGTTGATGAAGGAATACCCCCCCCCCTCCCATTGCTCTCGCCATCGAGTCTGTTTCCCCCACCTTTTGTGTTGCAACTAGTCTGCATCAAACACACAATCGATACACGTACGAGCGGGATGACGCTCAGTGATGTTTATCCAGCTTTTGTCATCTCTAACCCGCGTCCCTCTTGGCAATTACCGAAGCCAGCGAGCATATCAAATTGGCTGGGTGGGGATAGAGATGGGTGTGAGGCAGGGATAACAGGATTCGTTTTGCGCCACAATGTCATTCCAGATCTCTGGTCAAATTTTTGGGGTGGACTAGTAGAACCGATGCTTTGCATTTGGACAGCTCACTTTGATTTAATTTCAGTCTTTGGTGGTAACTGGTATCTACTCATGTTTGTTAAATGGTACGCCGCTTTATTTGCGTTGATCAGCTCTCCGAAGAATTGGAGTGCGGCGCTAGTTTTTTCTGCTCACATCAGCTCGGATTTTCCCGACATTATCCTACAAAATGCAGGATATGGCATGAATATGGTTAGTGACATCATCCTGTGTGGATGTGGTGTGGGATTTCCACAACATTTAAGCAAACCTTAGAAAAAAAGGAGATGCAACTTTTACAACGATTGGTGTTTTTTTAAATGAGATGTCTTTTTGCATCCTGACCACTCGTCACAACATTGGAGCCTTGCAAAAAAAAATGCCAATAATATCCACTCAAACCTCAACACGCTTCTCCCACAAAACCTCCACCCGACCTGGGTCGTGTTCAGTCGGGAGAGAACGTTTTTAAACAAAATGTAACAGGGATTTGCCATCTAGGACTGGTCCAATTAGAACACTTATTTTGTTTTCCGTTTCAAAGCGTTTTGCTACGGTCTCCTACTTAACTCAACCCTGGACATATACATGGCCTTAAGACTCTGTATTATCGTAATGTTCTGATTAGCTGGGTGATAACCTCTGTCATAACCACTGTCTGTCATGTGCGCATGTGGAAAAGATGGAAGTGGTTCAGGGATGACTTTTAAACATTTGATACTCCATAACCTATAATAGGAAACATCTGGAGATGCAGCCCCTTTGAAACCCGCCCCTGGCCAAACACACACACACACACACACTAGATAACTTACTTGTAAGGGGGTTCATCTGATTTGTGTGTGTGCTTGAGTGTTCCTTCCCATGCCAGTGAGTATATGACCGAGGATATGTCAGTGGTTTCCTCCTTAAAGGTGAAACCTTCAAATCCTCTTTATTTCCCCTTGCTGCCAAGCTGGTGTTGACTCCTGTGGCCAAGCCAGCTGTGGTGGGGCCAATGACAAGCCTGGTTGAACAAACAGGATGACCCACAAGGCTGTGCTCATTACCTTGGAAGACACACAGGAAGTCAGCCTTGAGCTTCCTCTCTAAGCTGCTCTCTCCATCATCCCTCCATCTCTCCACACTAGAATACGCCAGCATCAGGTTTCTCTGCCCTGGTGTCTACTACTATAAATAGGTCCGTTTATAACTCCCGCCCGCTGCGCCGGTGGCTTCAACTCTGTAACCCCAACTCCAGGGCTCTAACTAACAAACCAGACTCTACTCTGCAAAAGGGAAAACGCCCCGTCGTGTCTTTATGGAAGGGTCTGGAATAGAAGCGTTGGGGGGTTGCTGCTGGGTCCCGACTCCTGCCAAATAGTTTGTTTCTGGCCCTTTTAAATACGCTTCTTAATAAGACTTCAAAGGCCTGACACGAAAGCGCATCATGTGCCTCAACTTGATGAGTAACCAATAAGGAGCCAAAGGCCCAATATCTTTACCTGTCTACTCACCCTGATTTTATTTCCGCTGCTCTATTGATCGTTTCATACAATCAGTCTGAAACTTCCATCTTTTAAGTCGTTTGTGTTACTTGAAAATGAGAGGCGTTGTACAAAACAAACTTATCAGCGATTGGATCGTCTCTAATCAGAGTATCAAAGTTGATAATGTCATCATGTAGGCCGGCTCTGGCGCAACCCATCGGTTTCTGGGACCAATCAGAGTGGTCAGAATGTGTTCGCGTTCTAGAAATCATTGGGGAGGGAGGCCAATCCAGACTCATCTTGGAGAAGAAACATCAGTTGGCCTGAGCGATGTGGATGGGTAGCCAGGCAGCCAATCTCTTGTAGAGTCTGAGAAGATGAACAGCAGTCCTTCTACACTAAGAAAATGTGCTTACATATCCAGTTGTGTTTCTTTTGGAATAAAATAGTCCAAATACACATTTCAGGCAGCGCAAGAGGAGTACTGCCTCTTGTCTTACCCTTGAAACTGGCTCAAGGTTTTGATTGAATAAAATCTTAAGTCTCAGCATATCCAGCAGACCCCTACTCCTCCCCAAAGCTCACGTAAATTGCCCCCCATTGGGCCCTCTCTTTGTACCCCCCCCCCCCCTCCTGTCTTCCAACACTGTGACAATTCCATTACACAAGCCCTACAGTTCTGTCCAAACCCAGGGCCAAGGCTTAACCCTCCAATGGGAGGTATGCATTTGATGTCGTGCTCCTTAAGAAGTCACAGCGCTCGGTCTCCCTCAAGACAATTAGTACCTTATTGCAGCCGTTATGTTGCCAAGCCAACAGATTACAGCACATCGTGACACAAAAAGAGTAAAGTGTCAGGTCCAACTAATCTTGGTTTCATTTTTAGTCATGTGTGCTCATAAGCCATTTCTTTCCGAGGCATAAGACTGCATCAGGAATTTGAGGAATCTAGTTAACGTGTCTAAACCTCTGGAGTAGCGCAGTGGTATAATGTCACATACCCTGTGGCTATGTTTTCAAAATGTTACAGATATTTCCGAGAGGATTAGCATAGGAGGGAAGCACATATCGAGCTACGTGTTTGGCATTGAACTGTCTATATTGGACTGATCACCCAGTTTTAATCCTACTTGGACTGCCACATACATACATGTACAGTTGAAGTCAGAAGTTTACATACACTTAGGTTGGAGTCATTAAAACTCGTTTTTCAATCACTCCACAAATTTCCTGTTAACAAACTATAGTTTTGGCAAGTCGGTTAGGACATCTACTTTGTGCATGACAAGTAATTTTTCCAACAATTGTTTAGACAGATTATTTCACTTATAATTCACTGTATCACAATTCCAGTGGGTCAGAAGTTTACATACACTAAGTTGACTGTGCATTTAAACAGCTTGGAAAATTCCTTTACCTTCAGGCATTTGTAAATTGCTCCCAAGGATGAACCAGACTTGTGGAGGTCTACAATGTGTTTTTCTGAGGTCTTGGCTGATTTCTTCTGATTTTCCCATAATGTCAAGCAAAGAGGCACTGAGTTTGAAGGTAGGCCTTGAAATACATCCACAGGTACACCTCCAATTGACTCAAATGATGTCAATTAGCCTATCAGAAGTTTCTAAAGCCATCACATAATTTTCTGGAATTTTCCAAGCTGTTTAAAGGCACAGTCAACTTAGTGTATGTAAACGTCTGACCCACTGGAATTGTGATACAGTGAATTATAAGTGAAATAATCTGTCTGTTAACAATTGTTGGAAAAATTACTTGTGTCATGCACAAAGTAGATGTCCTAACCCACTTGCCAAAACTATAGTTTGTTCACAAGAAATTTGTGGAGACTCCAACCTAAGTGTACGTAAACTTCCGAATTCAACTGTATGTGTGTATATATGTATGTATGTGTATATATAGATATCTCTTTCTTCCGTCTAGTTTTTAAATTCTTTGTGGTGTTAAATCATTTTCTGTGAGGCTGTAATGTTTGATTTAATGCAGAAGCATTTGCTTTAGGAATTCAAGGGGTAAATGGTGGTTCATGAGATCAGATAAACGTGGATCTCTCTGCATAGTCGCGGTGAATACAATACCATAGGCATAGCAGCACTGTCTGTTGAAAGACTGTTCTCTCCCTGTCAGGAGTCAGTGACGTCCTCAATTGGCCTGTGTGTTTGTTTTCTAGCACACTGAAGTACGTGGACCAAGTGGAGTCTATCCAGATGTGTTGTTCAGTTTGAATGCGGACACTTCGGTGACACAAGCCTTCAATGGAAAAAAATACACGACAAGGAATGTTAATGGTCACACAAAGTGTTTTCGAAATGGGTGATATATGATGGAATTAGTGACATGGCCTCCCTTGTAAAAGGCAGCAATGGGAGACAAGCAATGGGAGACCACCAATGCCCGCTTGACATCTTGACCTGAACAAAAGCGGGACAAGTACTTCCCCAGAGCAAGCCAATACCCATTAATTGAACAGGGGGTTTCTTTTCTCCTCCCAAGTGAAAAGGTAGAATGGAAGGATGACTGTAAATGTTTGGAATTGAACCCAATGGCATGTCAGCCAGTCACACAGAGAGAACTATCCAGGAATTCCCATCAGCACCCTTTGGGAATTGCCTGGAACAGTTTGTGGACAGAGGCTGCTGGGCAGCGAAACGTTTGTCAGGTTTGTCAAACAGAACCAGATGTGTGGGATTGAAGGGGGCGAAGGTCACCATTCTATTGAGAAACATTGACCACAACCAAACTCTACGACCGTAGTAGACCTTCCATCCTGACACTCTCCAACCATGAACAACGCCAAAGGGTTTTGATGAACGTTGAATTGGAGTTCCGATGTTGAACTTTCTGCCCCCGGCCTAGTTGAAGACTAATAGGAGAAGGTTGATTTGTGACAGTAGTGATGGATGGGGTGTGTGACTCCTTGTGGTTTATCTTAAGACCGCTAATTGACTGTGCTCCATGTCTACACACGTCCTTAAATATGAGATAGTTTGTAAGAGTGGGCGAACGCTCTTCGAGTGTTTTGAGGGAATCCTATTTCAGGGACGAATCATGCACTTACGTTGAATGTTCGCTTTGATAAGGGAACATTTCACTTGGAACTTAGGATTTACCCCAATGTCTGTACAGTCATGTACAGGTAACTTCCAAAATAAAGGAAACACCTGAGTAAATGAGGGATACAAAGTATATTGAAAGCAGGTGCTTCCACACAGGTGTGTATAAAAATGCTGGGCAGGCCCAGTTGCCAATTTTCTTTGACTACCATGGCTAGAAGAAGAGATCAGTGACTTTGAAAGAGGAGTGATTGTTGGGGCACGTTTGGCAGAAGCTTCAGTGACTAAGACTGCTCAACTTGCTGATGTTTCACGATATGGCCGTCTCAGTCACCAGATCTCAACCCAATTGAACACTTATGGGAGATTCTGAAGCGGTGCCTGAGACAGCGTATTACACCATCAACAAAACACCAAATTATGGAATTTCTCGTAGAAGAATGGTGTCGCATCCCTCCAATAGCATTCCAGACACTTGTAGAATCTATGCAAAGGCGCACGGAAGCTGTTTTGGCGACATGTGTTGGCCCAACGCCCTATTAAGACACTATGTTAGTGTTTCCTTTATTTTGACTGTTACATGTATTTTTCTAGAGTGTTGTAAAACTAGTCTCATTGGGTTCAGTTAAAGATGGCATGGTACCATCTGATCAGAAGATGCGTCATTGTGGACAACTACAAATACCTAGGTGTCTGGTTAGACTGTAAACTCTCTTTCCAGACCCACATTAAGCATCTCCAATCCAAAAATGACATCTAGAATCGGCTTCCTATTTTGCAACAAAGCATCCTTCACTCATGCTGCCAAACATACCCTCGTAAAACTGACTATCCTACCGATCCTTGACTTTGGCGATGTCATTTAAAAAATAGCCTCCAACACTCTACTCAACAAATTGGATGCAGTCTATCACAGTGCCATCTGTTTTGTCACCAAAGCCCCATATACTACCCACCACTACGACCTGTACTCTCTCGTTGGCTGGCCCTCGCTTCATACTCGTCGCCAAACCAACTGGCTCCAGGTTATCAAGTCTTTGCTAGGTAAAGCCCCGCCTTATCTCAGTTCACTGCTCACCATAGCAGCACCCACCCGCAGCACGCGCTCCAGCAGGTATATTTCACTGGTCACCCCCAAAGCCAATTCCTCCTTTGGCCGCTTTTCCTTCCAGTTCTCTGCTGCCAATGATTGGAACGAACTGCAAAAATCACTGAAGCTGGAGACTCATATTTCCCTCACTAACTTCAATCACCAGCTGTCAGAGCAGCTCAAAGATCATTGCACCTGTACATAGCCATCTGTAAATAGCCCATCCAATTACCTCATCCCCATACTGTATTTATTGATTTATTTTGCTCCTTTGGACCCCAGTATCTCTACTTGCACATTCATCTTCTGCACATCTATCACTCCAGTGTTTAATTGCTATATCGTAATTACCTCGCCACTATGGCCTATTTATTGCCTTACCTCCCTTATCTTACCTCATTTTCACACACTGTATATAGACTTTTTTTCTACTGTATTATTGATTGTATGTTTGTTTATTCCATGTGTAACTCTGTGTTGTTGTATGTGTCGAACTGCTTTGCTTTATCTTGGCCAGGTCGCAGTTGTAAATGAGAACATGTTCTCAACTAGCCTACCTGGTTAAATAGAGGTGAAATAAAAGAATTGTATCCCATTGCCTGTTCTCATCAGTTTTGGTGACTAACTGGCTGGGAACAATGCTTCACAGAGAGAACACCGTTCAGCTGAATCGGGTCTGTTTATTGGCTACGGTACTGTCTCTGCCTGGTTCCGCTCCTCTTGTCTGATTCAGGACCAGTGGGTGTCTGCTTTGATCCCATTATGACCGTGATCGTATGCCAGGGTGCTAATGCACTTCCCCCCACGAGCCATCTACTCAGCGGGTCTCAATGACACTGCTTATGTCGAACTGAGTGATACACATGCACACACCTCATGTTGTACCACTCAGTGTTCGTATGGTTAACCATTTCACTACATACTGAAGCTATACTTCCAATGCTGTCCATAACTCCCGATTCCTCTACATTAATCAAATGTTAGAAGGTAATCTTATCTAGCGAACAGCAATAAAAGGGGCTGCAGTATGGAGTGGAGATGCACAAGTTACCCAATCCATTAGAATTCAATCTCTTTTTGACAGCACCCCTTTTGATTTGAATGAAACCTTCCATATGTATTTGCTCATTGTATAAGTGATCAGAAGGTGACTTTTTGGACATAAGTTCCAAAACATTCAAGAGATAAAGACATTCAAAGTTGACCAGTTTGGCATACCCCATCATACCATGAGACATCCATGTCTTCATCGCTGGAAAAGATAAATGGTTGAGATTGATATCATTTAAAAGCTTATTTATTATTTATTTATTTCATGTCAATTATCTAAAATGCTTCTTCATGTTTGCATGTTTTGTAGCTTAGACCCTATTTTACATCAAGGTTTTTTTGTTGTGCCGGCCATCGGTTCAGACACATTAACATTAGTTATTTTCTTAGATCAATGCGCACATTGCACAGTTTTTCTTGAGCTAAATCAGATCCAGTCTAAACTGTGCGATGTAGTAGGGAGTTGTAGTTTCCAACAGGCCAATAGTCTACATATTTAAATGCATAAAACGTGGTAATTGACTACAATGACCATAACCCATTGCGCATCTACTTGTCCGGTCTGTTTTTCTTTTACGCCTGTGGTAATTAACTGATAATTGGTATTCAGCAGTGATAAAAGTATGCCTTATTTACTTTGAAGAACGACTAAAAAAGTGATTTTGTCAGACGGCATAGGGCAGCAGCTCTATGGAGATGAGATGATGACTTGGAATTAAATAAAGTCATCAAATAAAACAAATGAAATATACACAACTGAACAATTTTATTAAAGTGATGTGAATAAATAAGTGATAAACAGTAATGGGACTACCATCATGGGACTTTTATTAATTGTTTTGTTCTGTGTTACAGCATTCAACCCAAATAATCTAAACCAGAATCAAATAAATGTATTTTTTAATAATCGAACCGAAGCCGATCTGGCCTCAAAAAGCACTAATTTCTCAGCACTACTGATACATCTACTAAAATGGGAATATATTTTAAATGTCATCTTTTTAAAATGGTACCACAAAGATGGTTGGAGGTCCACACATCTGTTATAGGAAACCTATTGAAATCATAGAAATATAAATAATAGATATGGCCATTTAAGTTGACATTCAACAGTGGGTGGACCGTTGGCCGTCTTTGGGTAGTAATTAGAAGTAAAAATTTAAATTAAATGGACATTTTCAGTGGTGTACCAGCTAAATTGCAGTTGTCTGAAGGGATGGGTCCTATTTCTATGATTTGAAATAACACCCACCCTGTATACAAGAGCATGTTATGTCTCAACCGATGGCGGGCACAACACAAACATCTCAGAGGATGTAAAGTAGGGTCTAAACTGAGTTTTTAGATGATTGAATAATGTCAATGTTTTGACAACCCCCGTAAGCTTTTAAATGATATCAAAGCTGAACTGTTTATATTTTCCAGTGAGGAAGACATGGATGTCTCATGATATGCAAAATGGGTGAATTTGAAATGTTTTGGCATTCAAGTCCAATGTATTTAAAATATATATATATATTTTACCTTTATTTAACCAGGTAAGCTAGTTGAGAACAAGTTCTCATTTACAACTAAAACCTGGCCAAGATAAAGCAAAGCAGTGCGACAGAAACAACAACACAGAGTTACACATGGAATAAACAAGCGTACAGTCAATAACACAATAGGAAAAAAGTCTATATACAGTGTGTGCAAATGGCATGAGGAGGTAAGGCAATAAATAGGCCATAGTAGCAAAGTAATTACAATTTAGCAGATTAACACTGGAGTGATAGATGAGCAGATGATGATGATGAGCAGATGATAGTGTGTAAGTAGTGTGTGCAAAAGAGCAGCAAAGTAAATAAAAACAATATGGGGATGAGGTAGGTAGATTGGGTGGGCTATTTACAGATGGACAATGTACAGCTGCAGCGATCGGATAACTGATGTTTAAAGTTAGTGAGGGAAATGTAAGTCTCCAGTATGGAAAGTTTTGTTTAAATTAAAAGGGATGCTGTCAAATACTGATTGAATTCAAATGGATTTACCCTTACGTCACCGTCAGACTTAGGCCTGTATCATAGTGGAACCTTCCAGATCTCTGACAGCTCACCCTGTCCCACTGATCCCTTTCACAGTGGACAGACAGCCTCTCCACTCTGTCCCTAGATGTTATCTTCAGTGCCACATGTCACCTCTCAACGTGACACCACACCACCACGTCCCCACTACTATGTACTTCTCACGCAAACGCACATTATAGAGTTGGCTTTGGAAGTCTGTAATTATTGTTTAGAAGGGTGTGTGTGTGTGTGTGTAAGCGGGGACTGTCCATAATTATGTGGCAGCAACGGCGGATCAACTTGAAAGAGCCAAGCGCTCATAAAAGGATATTTATACCCGATTCATTACACGTTCAGCGACTGTTAAGTCGGGAACACTTACCCCCAAATGAGATGGTTAAAAAGACCCTCCCCTCCAATTGGACACGCTTCTTTTCCACTGGGCCAATAAAAAGGCCCTGGTTCAGAGGACGAGCTGTATTCCATCATTTCTGCAACCCGGAGGTATTTTTATGTTCAGGCTTCTCACTTACAAGCTAGTAGCAATATCAGATGCATTGTACACTATACCCTGTCATGATAGAAGCCTCCATTCTCACGGAGTCGTGTTTAATTATGGGTCCTAGCAGCATAGCTGCAGGAACTCATTTGTTTTGGTTAGAATTATTATTATTATTATTGTGATCCCATTCCTTCTAGACATTCAAGAACTAATTAGTACAACGTTTTACGTTGGTTTTTCAGCTATGTTAGAAAGCACAGCTTCTTGCGGGATTTCCGACAACCCCCAGACAAAGTGTCATGTATGGAGAGACTTCTTGTGTGTGACGAACGAGCGAATGTTTCTGAAGTCATTGTCAGTCGTTTAAATGGAACCAAGCTCCTCAGACCTTCAGAGAAGACCGCAGAGGGTCTCTTGTCTTTGAGAGGACGTTTCTGCTCTAGTTTTCCTGTCTACAGCACCACTTTAATCGAATGGAGGAGACAGACTCGTCCCCCGTAGCGAGCCAGCTTCCGCCCGTGTGAGCCACTCAAAGAGCCGTGAACTCTAAAGCCTTTTAAAGCGGAAGTGAGACGGGGAGAAAAAGGAGAAGACTCAAAGGGGACTTTGTGTTGGCGATGAACTTGGCCAAGAGGGTCGCTTTTGGGAGAGAGTTGGATGGTGGGGGAGAGGGTAAGATTTTAGAGGGGGGTCGGATAATTTACGTCTTGAGTGAAAAGGGGGTTTGTTGGGGTTCCCTTCATGGAGGTGACACGATGGGGCCCTTTCTCTCGCTCTGCTGTGGCCCGGCCACAAAGAGGGGATTTCTTCATTTATTTCTTCAATTTCATGCCATGTCGACCCAAAATGGCCTCTCGGCCTCCTCTCAAGACTACCCTGTCCACCCTCACCGCCAAATCTCTCCCTCCCTTCCCAACAAAAAACCAATAGCCCCTTTTTTGGTGGACACTACTGTTTTTAGCTTGTTTTCTTTTGGGGGGGGGTTGTGGGCGGTGAACTGCGATGTTAGGCTACTTGGACAAAGCTTGGATCTGCAATTCACTCAGGGGCTTCGTTTTTACTGGTGTGGGAACTGGAGCGAATTGAAAAGGGGGGTTGGGTAGAGAACCTGACAAGTGTATTTAGTGCTTGGCCGTGTTATTGATACACTGGGGTCTCTTGTGACTGAGCTGGCCTGGTGCTCATCGAAGACCATAGCTGCTGAATGCTGATGTAGCCATCGCTGGTGAGCAAACAGGAAAATACTCCAGCTTTGTACCAGTCTCTCCCCTGACTCCCACCCCAATGCTTGGTTATGTAAGACCTGCTAGACTACCGTGAGAGAGTTCTGCCCCATTACGAATCATGAAATGGGGTTGGCAGTATGTATTTAGAAGTATATGCAGTACCTGTTTCTTATGAGCTACTGTATTTCCCATATAATTTTCTCTTGCCCAGTAGATTGCCTACAAGTGGAAGACTTCCAATCCTGTTACATTTTGAAAGATTCATAAATGTATTCACTGGTGCCGATTTGCGTACTTTTTCTCCCTCTCCATGTGTTTCCTGTGCATTTCACACCCACAGTTGTTCATTGACCCATGAAAGGGTTCCTACCAGAGAAGGTGAAATAGTGATCTTTGCTCCTCAATTGACTGACCTCTTGAACTGGTGTGCACGCATGCGCGCACACACAGGGAAAAGAGAACCATAATGACGCACATACTTTCTTCACTTTGCCCATGGTCGTACCCAGATGTAATTCCTGGAAACCAGTGGTTGATTTGCTTTTTCATCATACCACTAATACTTTAGGCCACTTCCCCTACATCCACCCATCACAAAATGACAGCCTTTTCATTTGCTTAATAAAGGCATGAGCGAGACCATGCAGCAGTTTAGTGGCAAAATGTACCTGCCGCCCTTTCCCCGGCCAACCTTCTGCCCTCCTCCTCCATCACGTCTTCTGCTCTCCTCTCTCTTCACAATGGACGAGCGGCTCCTTTTGTGACTTCTGCTTTTTCTTGCCCCTCCCCCTCTTCTCCCTCTTCCTTCCCCTCAGACCTTGGCCTTGAGCTGCAAAACATCTGCCTGTCAGCAACAGCAATCACATGAGGTGCAGAGAGAGGGCTTAGAAATTTATTCAAATGCACACACTTATTTTTTTTAAAGAAACCTCAGTGCTACTTTTACAATACATTCTTTTTTTTCTGCCTACCCCTCTGCCAGATTAGCGGCATGGGATCCACGAAAAAGCACTCCTGCCTGTGCTACAGTTTGAATGAAGGACTGAAAAAGGCATACCCTTTTTGGCTCCTTGTTTAAACACACCCATCACTGATGTGGAGAGGAAACGTGGGAAGATGAATGACGATAAGTCAACAGTAGGACTTTTGACAACCCCAGTCAGACGTTTGGTTGTTATTGTTGATGTTTGGAGAGTGTCGCTATGTCAATGTGACTTAGCAGTGAACACACTTTGTGCAAAAAATGTCGATACATGGACAAAGTGGGGATGTTTAGTTCAACGCCAGTTAACTGCCCAAACGGAACAGAACATCCTTTGAGACATTTAACAAATCAGCCGAGAAGGGCCCCCTCTTCAACCCCCTGTGTCATTCATAAGGTTGTGAAGTAGAACATTCCTAGTCAAGGTGCCGTGAATCTCCTGATTAATCCTGTTAAATTAATCTGGATAACCTTTTCAGAGCGTCTTTAACCCCATTAAAGGGATCCCTTTCCTCTCATAAGTCCACGTGTGTATTCAGTGAGGGGAAACATTCGGAACATTGCAGATAGAAATGTAATGAGTAGAGCTGACGCCAGTCCCTGACAGACAATCAGATGTTCTACTCAAAACATTTCTAGCTGAACGTGCTGTAACCTCCTGAACAGACCCCACGTGCTAACAGCGTGATGGCACTTCCAGCATCGCCACTACAGCTGACTGACTTTGTGTGAGGATCTCTGATTTTACCCCACTTTCACAACTTGGAACGCTCCTGCCGGCTGTTATGACATAGCAAAATGATCCACTTCTCTATCAGTTAATCCCCAGCTGAATGCACCACTTTTTTAGTTTCTTACTGAATGTGCCAATTTAGATTTCCCCATAAGATAGATTTAGCTTGTTATTTCACAATGTAAAGAGGAGATATAGCTGTAGCTCTTCCTCCCCATGTCCTTATGGACACAACTGCGTCACAAGGACTATGGGGTTGATTTGGTCCACACAACCAGTGGAAGTCGAGCTTTAATGAATGTAGTCTTGTGTTACCATTACCACTCTCAACAGAATTGTCTCACATTTGAGCTGATTGAAAGCGGCCATCTTTCTACGTCAGTATTTAATGTGATTTTAGAATTTTTAACACAATAATGTTGAGATTGGTGAGCTTAGCTCAGAGGGACCACTTGTAGTCAGACTGGCTTCGGGTCGGAAGAGTGTGTTTAGAATCAGTGTTGTTCCATAGGCATGAAACGCGCGAGAACGTTTTAAAATGGAGGAGGTAGCCAACTACCTTAACTTCCAATAAGAAAGGTCACTGTTCATTGCTCCATTTCAAAAATGTTGTCTGTGGCATACCCAGTGAACCCGACCCAGGCTCTTCAATCAGAGGGCAGACGTTGGAGGCAGCAGGCCTTTTCACTCTCCAGTCACTTTCCAGTTGAGCGAATGGAGAGCCCGACGCCAGCATATGGTCCGTCTGCTCGTTCACACCTCTCGGTCTGGCCCCTCCTCGCTTCGCTAATTCACAACAAACGACGAACCCGGTCACCAACCCACATCTGACCCTTTGGCTGTTGGTCATACAAGACTGGACCACGTTTGGCTGAGCATGCCTCCGGCAGCTTGTGGCAGAGAAAGGCTATCTGTCTGTGGTGATGGTTGGGCGTTGGCTACTAGCTCTCATTGCGCTTCCTCTATGACATAAAAAGAGTGTGGAAGTAGAAATAAATAAAACCCTAACAAACCCATTTTATGAGTAGTATTAGTGCAGCCTTATGTCTCTTATGGTGACGTCCAAGGTTTTGTTGCGGTTCCTAACCAATCAAGCATTTGATGTAGCCTGTGTTCAGAATTCAACTGCATTAATCATATCTGTGGGCCTAAGACTTTTGGGCCTAATATGTTTAAATGTCACAGTACTGCAAAGTTAGTCTTAATGCTATGATAATTTCCCAACTTTCAATTCTCCAACATGAACTTATTAATTTAGCTGTAGCCCACTACTGTACACTCTGCAGCTCTGTCTTAACTTCTTGCAGTGTGTTGTTTGCACAAAACCAGCAGTTCTGTTCATGCATGTCCTGATTGGAAATGTTCAAACCGACATGTCACTCGCACACTTCCTCTCTTCACAAAGCTTCACTTCCTGTCGCAGGACAGCATCCTCGCAGCTTTTGTGTTCCGAGCCAGCCAGCAGATCTTCACTCACTCTGTGTGCATTGTTTGTTTATTTCCCCTTCTCCTCTGAGTCCAGCCACCGCATATCTAACTTGAAAAAAAGAAACACTTTTTTTAATAGATTTCGACAAAAAAAGTTTTCATTTCCTGTTTGCACACCACAGAGGCACCAACAAAGAAAATAAAAGAAACAGCAGCAAATCCTTTGTAACTGGGCTTCTGTGTACTAGACCTAAGTGGGACTTTTGTCAAATGTTGTCTAAACTAATTGACTTGTAGTAGTGTTTGTTAATGAGGGGTAACAGGAGTGCTATGTTTGTGAAAATGGCAATGAAAAGCTAACATGCAAATGAAAAGCTAGCGCGTTCGTGTGAGGAAATGCAACGCTGTGGGCTTATCAAAGGGGGCTCACTCAGGATTATACACAGAGTTAGTGCCTCTTGAAGGTGTCACAAAATGGTTGTTGTGGTGCTGTTGACCCTCATTGTTTAGGGAAGTGAGCAGTTCCCTTGCACGTACTCTTCTGACCATTGAAATAACATATTGAAGCTAAGTCTGCAGCACCAGCTTGAGCATCAAAGTTGATTTAATGTAATAAGGATCCCCATTAGCCGACGCCAATGGGGACAGCTAGTCTTACTGGGTCCCGACACAGAATGAAAAAGACATTGCAGATAAAAGACTTTACATACAAAGTGATAAAACATTCCTTTTTTTACCTTCATATCATCCAGTCCACACAATTACCATGTTGCAAGTGAACATTCTGAATGAATTTATTATTAATATGTTGTCACTGAGGCTGTACTGTACTGTGATTCGTATACCTAGCATTCCCCCGCCTCTCTCGCTAAAGCATGGAAATAACCAGACCCAGCCAAGATGGGTTTAATATTGGGTGGCATTTTCTAATACCTGGTTATTGCAGGTGGGATTTAATCGTTTCCTGTTCCACAGACCCCAGAGTCAGGCTCAGTAATGAGTTGAAAGCAGGTGGGCTCTTAGGAGAGGGGGATGAGGGAGGAGGGGGGGCAGAATGTATTCAGACCAGAGAGAGCAATAAAAGCGCATCTCCAAGGCAATCTTGACAAAGCCCTCAGTGGCTCATGAGGGGCACAACAATTAGAGGTATGGCTGCTAGGAAGAGAAGGGATTTCGTACGAAGAATTGACTATTGGGGCCTGGGTGATGAATCATTCATTAGTATTATTGTACCCCTTTGGTAGAAGAATTAATGGTTTGATTTGGTTTATTTAGCATTCAAAGTTGTTTGTGGCTTATGGTGTATGACTGAACAGTTGTGCAGAGGTGCATGTGTGTGCGTGCACATGCACGCTGAGTGTGTTGGCACTGGCAGCAAGCCACCAAAAACACAACAGTGACAGAGTGTGCAAGTCTCTGGAGCTCAAACAATCAATCAAGTATGCCTTTGTCCAGATCGCACACTGGAAACCAAGCCCTGACTGAGACAGTGCACACAAGGTTGAAGACTCAATTACCACAAGCGATACTCTCATCCCTACTGTATAACCTATTGCTAGCAAACTGGATAGAGTATTTCGATCTCAAGACCAAAGCTAAACTAGAAGTTGAGATATTGAGTCAGGCATTCAGTGGTTTAGCTGTTATTCATAGTATTTGTATGCTGCTTAAATTCTTTGAGATTTGGCTTTTCAACCGGAAAAGTAAAAACATTGCTGGAGTGTCTAATACTGGACTGTCTGGCGGTCATTTGTCTGGCAAGCCAAGTTTAAGAATGAGCTGATCTCCTTTGGGAGTGCCATATGAACAAATTCACCCCTCCAGCCCATAGCCCCTCTGGCTACAGACCCTGGATTTGTCATTTTGCTCCTCTGCTCCATTCACCAGCTGTGCCTGCCCTTGCACCGTACAGTAGCAGACGATTCATCACCGGGATGAATCCTGAGGATCTCCAAAATGAAATTTGTGGCCCCGATCAGTGTATCATTTGACGTGCTGTTATTAGCACATTATGTATTGACGATTTAACTAAATGTAGTCTGCATGCTATTTTTTAGCTATCAGTAAGAGCACAGTGGATTACATATGCAGTGTCAGGTGTCTTGCTATCAGGTAAATTCAAATCAAATGTTTTCTATGACAATTCATGAATTAAAATGTATTTCAATTCAATTGACAAAAAATAACTGAATTGACCCTGACCTTGCTTGTTATTTATAACTCGCATAGCTTTTTTTTTGTGGCATGCATACCTTGCGTATTGTACTTTTATAATTAATTTATAAAGCATTTCCCAACCACAGTGGGGAGTGCCCAACAGAAATGCACATGATGCTTTTTCTTTCTCGTCCCTGAGTGCTCACCAAATGTCACAGCCTATGGGGGTCAAGTTGGGCCCTTTGACTCCTAGAATGCCGGTTTCACCCAATCACAGCAGCTCTGACTGTGGGGTCAGTTGAGTCCTCTGGTAGCTGGCCTTCCACCTCTCTATCACGTTCCCCTAGCGGGGAACAGTAACCATGGTAGTGGCCTCCCTTACCTTGATTTGCCTATTTACAACAAGAGAAAGGTTGATCCTACGGAAGCGGAAAAGCAAAGCCCCGATGACTGCTCACTGACGTCAAAAACCTGCATAAAGGGCAACCTGAGACCTGGATATATGAAAAACAACAGTGTCAGACGTAATCTACCACCTTAATTGATTTGGAAGTAACAAGTGAATAGTCATTTTAGAAGCATGTCCAATGGAAGATTTCTGTCAGCATGATTCTGTGATGTCTACTCTCTCCACATTGTTTATTGTTTTGTCTGCTTTTTTTCCTTGCCAGCCACCTGTTATTTTTTATTTTTTTTATTTTTAAGGATACTGACTCTCCTCAATTTTCAGCCATGGGCCCCCCTCCCACAAATTGTTTTCTTTGAATTCTGACCGGCCAATGTGTTACCTGATCTGCGCTCCCCGTTCTGTGATGCTGGTAGCGGCGCATGGCGATTTGAGATGGACAAAGCTGCCCCCTCTTGTCTTAAAATAAACAAGTGCAGTCGTTTGGTGATGGAACACTGCCGATAGCCAATACAGCCCGGGTGAGAATCACTGGTGTCTGGATGTATCACAGACACCGAAAGGACCTCTTTGTTGCTTGCGGCCTCGCACACTTGTACAAACCCCCTTCTTCCACATCTTTGTGGCACATTTAGACATTTTAAGAGCGAGACCGTCCATGGTGCAGTTGTACGAACTACGAAGTCACAAATAAGTTGTGACTCGAGATACTCTCGTTTTCACCTCCCCTCCTCTCCCATTCCATTCCATACCAACCCTAAACCCCCTCCCCCTCCCACCACTCCTCCATGCCCATCCCCCTGTCCTCCTCACCATGTAGTGTGGAAGTCCTTGTTTCTTGGCCCCCCCCTCCTTCTAAGATGCCAGGGGGCAATCTTCCACATGAATGGACTCCTTCAACATGGACATGGTACAAGTCACCATATGGGAGGATTAATGAGTATATTATGCTTGGAGCACAATTCACCCGTCCTGAACCATCCCAAAGCAGAACAGCACCAGACCTGGGTTCAAGCCCTATTTGAAATCTTTCCAAAACTTGGAGCATTTGTTCTAGTCTGCCTGGAGCGCCAGATGGGTGGGATTTGCAGTAAGGGGATTATTTTATTGCTACATATTTTATTGCGTGTGTGCATCTTCCTGCTCTGTCATTGTGGATAGGGATGAGGTGTAAAGCGGTGCCACCAAACCCCACAAGAGGTTGTGGTCCACTTTGCAAATGCCGGATGAGCAATCTGTTTCCTTGTGGACTTTCTATTAGGCGTCATGATCAAGTGCCATATACATTTTCTTTTACACACACTGCTCCTATTTGGCAAGCTTATGCTTCGTAGAAGTTGTGAGAGACATTCAAAGACAGACAAACAACCTGAGAGGAAGTGAGGTGGGAAGAAAGAGACAGCGGAGGCATTCTAGTACCCCTCCCTTTTTTATTTTTCTCTCGTCAGGATTTGAGTGACAGGTCAGCTTTCTGCAGGGAGACGCAGTGCTCACAAACACACTGTTGCGAGCCACTGAGCAGCTGATCAGTCTGACGTGGGCTTATCACAGCACAGTTACATCGAGGAAATGGAAAAAAGTGTGATGCTCAATAATTGAGTTATTTATAGAGGTGTCTCCGACGATTTCCCAGGTACATTGGTTTAAATGTCTTCTATAGCAAGGGCTTACAGTATACATTAGTTACACGTACCATGGGGATTCTGTATGCATGTAAGGTATTTGAGGCAGAGCTTAAGCTAAACACAGGTGAGACCATAATATTTATGAAGCTCACCGGAAGAAGTTCACCCCCAACCTAACCCTTAAATCTAAAGTAAACTGACGACTGCAATCCCCCATATCACATATTGCTGTACATATACCACCTAGTGTATGATACATGCAGTATGAACCTAACCACTATCTTTCTTTTTTCCTCATGCAGGCCTTTTTGCACAGAATCCGACAAACTGCCGAAGAGCAACAGTGTCTGTCGCCTGAGCATGTCAAGGTAAATATGGCCGCCTATTAAAAACTATCCTAATGATGCTTTGACAAAAATGACTATGCATAAAATATTTTTACAAAATGTGGTGAGGCCCTATGGGTCCCCGTCCAAATAAGTGCACTATATAGGTAATAGGATGACATTTCAGACGCACCCTCTCTCTGCTACCACAGATCCTGTTCTCCAACATTGAGTCAATCCTGGACGTTCACAGAGAGGTGCTGTCTGCAGTGGAGGCCAGCCTGCACCCGGAGCCACAGCCAGGGCATGCCCTTGGACACGTCTTCCTCCAGTTTGTGAGTGACACACACTTCCATGCACACACACGCTTACAGTGCACATATATATGGACACAGAGACCGGCTTGAGCATAAACGCACAGCTACGCTCTGACGCTACTTCTCACACCCTATCCACTGTTCCAATGAACTGCAGTTAGGATAAAAGATCAAAACTGATGTGAAAGTGGCCTTCGACAACTTTCATATAATAATATACACACAATCCACTCCCTCTCTTCCTCCCTCGCTAATTCCCCCATCCCGCTCCCCCCTCCCCTCGAAAAAGTCTGCATCCTGTCAGCCAGAAAGACCCCTCTATCCGTTCCTCGCCAACCCCATGCAAGGCCCCTGTCACTTGCATCCCCTTCAGCAGATTGCTTTCCTCCCTCCGTCCCGCAGTTCCCGACCACCCCCCCTCCCCCCTTTTGAACTCGTTTGGCCCTTGGGAACAACAAAGAGCTGCCTGTGTCGGGGGAAGAGATGGTGTGTCAGTCATCAATGGGACAATGGCGGAACTAGTTGCTCTTGCGCACACACAGACACACACACACATGGACACACACATACACACAGAGACACGCATCCACACACATACACACTTAGGGGACTTGTAGAACGAGGTATTAGCTTGAGGATTGTCAGTTGACAGAAAGCATATTGTAAATGGTGTTTGTTCAAACAGAAAGCTCCTGTAGTCAAACTGAAACTATCAATATTCTATTAATTGAAAGGATGTTGAGAGTTGCCTCCTCAAGGAGGTGGTAACCAAGCTTTGTTTTCTAATTGGACTACTATACTGTAGAATATTCCAATCAAGAGCTCTCAGAATAAGTTGTGTGTGGAGGGGGGAGAATCTTCACATGGCCACTGGCATTGTAGCTCCGTATTCATTACAGGGCTCTCTGTCTGTGACCTCTCTCTCCTTCAACACTGACACCTCTCGCCCAATCAATTGCCCCCGTTTGGTGCCCTCCGCCTCCTGCCCTTGACCCCAGTGACAGCAGACACCCCTGCTGAGATCTGATTAACCCCCAGCATTGTTCTGGTGTCAATCAAAGCCAGAGAAATACATCCTGATTCTCTTCTTATCTCTCTCAAGCTCTGTCTATTCCAATGTTGCTTAGATCACACTATAACCCAGCATTGTTGAGCGGGCCATTCACTGTCAATCACAATCACAGCATACAGATTCTCCTCTCTCTAAAGATCTGTCTTATTTCAATGTTGCTCATAGGCCACAGTATAAACCAGCACAATGGCTTGATTCCAATTCAAAAGCATACTCCCAGTGCCTGATAAAGCTTACATTCATCAAAGGGAGAGAGGAAGTGAGGGTGGAAAATTGGATTGGAATCCAGCCTATAGTAGCCAGTGGGCCTCAAATATCACCCTCCACCATGTTGACTTTTAAGGCGTGCATGTTGTTGAATCATTGGGGGGTTTTCAACGACCGGCAGACTAAACCAACCCTGGGTAGAACCTTTGGCTGACGTTTGAACCATGTTGGCGTGAGGAGGAGGATTACACAAACCTACCCCAAAAAACTACTAGAGAATGTTAATTCGGAAGGATACAGATGTCAATATTTGCTCTATTTCTGGGCTGTCCCCTGACCAAGGCCTCTTTCTCCCAAATTAACAGTCATCATATTATGGCCCTTCTTAAATAGACTCATTATGCTTTGACACTCCTATTTGCCCTGTGTTTGTTATTGCTCCTCTTATCCTGCTGAAATTCCACTGATGGAAAAGGAAGAAAACCAAGTGTTTATCAAAGACACAAACACACTCTTTGAGCTATTCTGAGCACAAGTGAAGCCCTTGAAATCAGGCCCAGTTTCTTCAAGGCTGACCCGGCTTTGGAATTGTACAGGTCACATTCAGGAACTTAAAGAAATGCCCATACGGTAAGCTTATAGATAGATTAATGTTCACTTTTAGAAGTCCTTAAAGGTCCAATGCTGCTGTATTTATCTCAATATCAAATAATTTCTGCGTAAAAATTAAGTACCTTGCAGGGATTTTTATTTTTATTATTTTTTGAACATTGTAATTTAAAACAGAAACAAAAAATAGCAAGAAGTTTGCTCGGACTGTCTGAGCGGGGAGGGGAAAACTAGCTGTTATTGGCAGAGAGGTATGGAACTCTTTCGTATTGGTCTATTAACCCATTTACCGCCTGGTGATATCACCAGGCAGGCCAAAACTTAATTCCACCAAAACAGGCTGAAAAACAGTCTTTTCAAAAGGCTCTTACACTAAAATGCATAATCATCATTTTAACATTATTATCCCAACCTCATGGTGTGGAATGAATATATACATATATATTTATTTATTTATTTATTAACCTCTATTTAACTAGGCAAGTCAGTTAAGAACAAATTCTTATTTACAATGACTGCCTACCCCGGCCAAACCCGGACAAGCTGGGCCAATTGTGCGCCGCCCTATAGGACTCCCGATCACGGCCGGTTGTGTTACAGCCCAAATCAAATTTTATTGGTCACATACACATGGTTAGCAGATGTTATTGCGAGTGTAGCGAAATGCTTATGCTTCTAGATCTGACAGTGCAGCAGTATCTAACAGGTAATATCTAACAATTCCACAACCAAACCTAATATCTAACAAAACCTAATACACATAATCTTGTAAAAGAATGGGATGAGAATATATAGGTATAAAATATATGGATGAGCAGTGACAGAGCGGTTAAGATGCAATAGATAGTAAAGAATAGATAGTGAATGATACAGTATACGTTATACACATATGAGATGAGTAAAGCAAGATATGTAAACATTCTTAAAGTGACATTATTAAAGTGACCATTTATTATAGTGGCCAATGATATGAAGTTTGTAGGTAGGCAGCCACCTCTCTATGCTAGTGGTGGCTGGAAAACAATCTGATGGCCTTGAGATAGAAGCTGTTTTTCCATCTCTCTGTCCCAGCTTTGATGCACCTGTACTGACCTCGCCTTCTGGATGGAAGCGGGGTGAACAGGTAGTGGCTCGGGTGGTTGTTGTTCATGATGATATTTTTAGCCTTCCTGTGACATCGGGTGCTGTAGGTGCAGACCGCACCTCCCTCTGGAGAGCCTTACGGTTGTGGGCGGTGCAGTTGCCGTTCCAGGCTGTGATACAGCCCAACAGGATGCTCTCCATTGTGCACCTGTAAAAGTTAGTGAGGGTTGTGGGTGACAAGCCAAATTTCTTCAGCCTCCTGAGGTTGTTGCGCCTTCTTCACCACACGGTCTGTGTGGATGGACCATTTCAGTTTGTTGGTGATATGAACACAGAAGACCTTAAAACTTTCCACCTTCTCCACTGCTGTCCTGTCGATGAGGATAGGGGGGGGTGCTCCTTCTGCTGTTTCCTGAAGTCCACGATCATCTCTTTTGTTTTGCTGACATTGAGTGAGAGGTTATTTTCCTGACACCACACTCCGAGGGCCCTCACCTCCTCCTCCCTGTAGGCTGTCTCGTCGTTGTTGTTAATCAAGCCTACCACTGTTGTGTCGTCTGCAAACTTCATGATTGAGTTGTAGGTGTGCATGGCCACGCAGTCGTGGGTGAACAGGGAGTACAGGAGGGGGCTGAGAACGCACCCTTGTGGGGCCCCAGTGTTGAGGATCAGCGGAGTGGAGATGTTTCCTACCTTCACCTGGGGGCGGCCTGTCAGGAAGTCCAGGACCCAGTTGCACATGGCAGGTTCGAGACCTAGGCCCTCCAGCTTGATGATGAGTTTGGAGGTGTAGTCAATGAACGGGCATTCTTACATAGGTATTCCTCTTGTCCAGATGGGATAGGGCAGTGTGCAGTGTGATCGCGATTGCATCGTCTGTGGACCTATGGGCGGGGTAAGAAAATTGAAGTGCGTCTAGGGTGACAGGTAGGGTGGAGGTGATAGGATCCTTGACTATTCTCTCAAAGCACTTCATGATCCTTGACTAGTCTCTCAAAGCACTTCATGATGACAGAAGTGAGTGCTACGGGGCAATAGTAATTTAGTTCAGTTACCTTAGCTTTCTTGGGAACAGGAACTACGGACCCCTGGGATCGAACCAGGGTCTGTAGTGATGCCTCTTGCACTGAGATGCAGTGCCTTAGACCGCTGTGCCACTTGGGAGCCCATATATACAGTGCCTTCGGAAAGTACTCAGACCCCTTGACTTTTTCCACATTTTGTTACGTTACAGCCTTATTCTAAAAGGGATTATATGAAACATTTTAAACTCTTCCTAGAGCTGGTCGCCCGGCCAAACTGAGCAATCGTGGGAGAAGGGTGTTGGATAGGGAGGGGACCAAGAACCCGATGGTCACTCTGACAGAGCTCTAGAGTTCCTCTGTGGAGATGGGAGAACCTTCCAGGACAATCATCTCTGCAGTACTTTACCAATCAGGCCTTTATGGTAGATTGGCCAGATGGAAGCCACTCCTCAGTAAAATGAACATGGCAAACTCCAAATGGGCTGTCAAAAGTCAACTAACGACTCTCAGACCATGAGATAAAAGATTATCTGGTCTGATGAAACCAAGATTGAACTCCTTGGACTGAATGCCAAGCGTCACGTCTGGAGGAAACCTGGCACCATCCATACGGTGAAGCATGGTGGTGGCAGCATCATGCTATGGGGATGTTTTTCAGCGGCAGGGACTGGGAGACTAGTCAGGATTGAGGCAAAGATGAATGGAGCAAAGTACAGAGATCCTTGATGAAAACCTGCTACATAGCGCTCAGGACCTCAGACTGGGGCGAATGTTCACCTTCCAACAGGACAATGACCATAAGCACAGAGCAAAGACATCTCAAGAGTGGCTTCGGGACAAGTCTTTGAGTGACCCAGCCAGAGCCCGGACTTGAACCCAATCGAACATCTCTGGATAGACCTGAAAATAGCTGTGCAGCGACGCTCTCCCATCCAACCTGACAGAGCTTGAGAAGAATGGGAGAAACTCCCCAAATACAGGTGTGCCAAGCTTGTAGCGTCATTTCCAAGAAGACTATGCTGTAATCACTGCTAAAGGTGCTTCAACAAAGTACTGAGTAAAGGGTCTGAAAACTTGTAAATGTCATATTTAAATAGTTTATAGATTGAGATTTAATCAATTTTAGAATAAGGCTATAATGTAACAAAATGTGTAAAAAGTCAAGGGGTCTGAATACTTTCCGAATGCACTGGGCCTTTTAGGAAGTTCTGTTCTAAGCCTAGTAGTAGTCTAAGAGGGTCATAGACGTTTCATGGTCTTTACTTGCTTGTGATGTTCCATGGAAACTCAGTCAAGAAATGTTGCTTGTTATGATGAGGTGGCCATGATCTTAGAAGTTTGGTATTTTAAGCATTGCGTCAGAAAAGTTGAATGCAAGTGACCGGGAAGACATGCACGCACACTCTCTCTCTCTCTCACACACACCAGGTTTCTGTGTTTTTGGCCTATATTTCTTTTGAGAAAAGCCAATAAATTAAATTGGCACCGGCCAAATGTCCAGGATTAAGAAAACAAATCCCATTGCGAAATAATGCTTTTTAGTCTATTCATTGATGGAAAAGGCAGTCGATGTAAATACATTTGTAAAACGGCATCATCTCAAACAGGCTTCATAGGCCGGTCACACAAGTGGGCTATCCAAAATATACTTACTTGTTTGAAACCTGAACGTTTTAATAGATATTATGAGGCATGTCTTGCCTTGCTTTAAAGTAACATATTAGATCTCCTCTTTCAAAATTCGTAATGGAAATGTATTTTCATCTCACTTCCTTTTGACATCAGTGTTTTCCCGCTTAATTGCATTATAGAACGAACATTTGCGCCTAGCCTAACGCCTTGTGCGCATGGCTGCGTGTATAATGTCAAGGATAAAAAAGGTTAACAAACTTTTTTTTAAATGAAACATTCTGATCTCTGTTACATCAGACTTTTAAAAGTGTAGCCTAGGCCTACTAGTTGTATGAATGTGGGATCTACCTTCCCACAATTGTCCCAGAGTCTGTTTGGAATAGGCTATTTTTTTCTCAACAAACTAACCAATAGAATAGGTCAACTTTTCTACTATGGAGTATAGTAGATTGACATAGGCTAGTGATTTTGCTGTTCGTTAGGCTACTCGTCTTATTAGTGTTGAGTTTTTGGTGTTTCACACCATATACTGGGCTAGCTGTTGCTCCCGGTGATGCCTCGGACTTTGTTGCCCTGCCAGCCAGCGGCTTTGTGTGTATGTCTGTGTGTGACAGCGGAGCCCTGGGCTACGCTATCCCTCTGTTGCTTCGCCGTTTACAGCCGCCAAACACGGTGACACACTTTGAATCTACCCTCGTCATGGGAACCGGAGAGAGGCTGAACGTACTGTAATGTTAACGTTACATACAAGCCAGATTAGTTATCTCTTCTTGCTGCGTTACCATGTGGACCTGACACATGCATGAGAGGAGGTGGAGGATGGAAGGCTAGACTAGTCTGTAGCAGCATGGCCTCTTGAGGTTGACTTTGATATACTGTTTCCAAAGAGCTGTGAGAGTCGACATTTAGAAAGGAGAGAGAGGGAGCAAGAGGGAGACACCGAGACCAATGGAGCACCTGGTAGAGATTGTTACCCTGTGAATCTTTTATGGTGCTTGGCCCCAGCAGTTTTACAGTGACCTCATGTATTTAACATTGGATGTCTGATAGAAATGTTACGCAGCATTCTTACCTCATGCTCAATATTGGAATATTCAAAAACAAACTTAACAGCGTCAAACAGCATCAACGAAGTGACTGAGTGCCTCTATATTGACCTGCCTTTTAAGTCGCTACCTAAAATGCACACGTCCAGCTTTTCAGAGAGAGCGAGTGTAGCGTTTCTCTGAAGGTTGTGAGGATATGCTAGCCTCGCAGGCACGAGCTAAGATTTCACTTCCTGTGCTGTTTCGGGTGACCGCAGCACAGTTTTGGTTACAGTACCAAACAGAGCAGAGTGAGGAGGCCCAACATTGAAGCTGGTTTCACTTCCTAATGACTTGAAGGCCTATATATCGGGTTTTGGGCTGAAGCCTACATTTAAATTCTGAGGGAGAGATTCCTTAGGCCTATATGTTGTCCCTAGTGGTAGATAAATAATGCATTGAACCTATGTGCATAGCTATCATATTACTAAGTGATCATGAGGAAAGCCTTCTGTGGCCAAACCTATAGGACAGTACAGTATATCCACTAGCTATAACTATGTCAGTGTGAATAGAGGAAGTTCAGAGTGCTTTCTCAGTGCAGTGTTTACCTAAATAAGGAAAGCACATCTCATCAGAATTGTTATCTTAATTGTTTGGAATGATGTGTATAGGAGTTATACTTCAATTCAACTGATGTTGCGACATCACTAGAGATCTGTGTTTGACTAAAAGTTGTTGAAAATAATTCTGTTCCAGAATATTCAATGCCAAGTTTTTCTATTCGGATCAGATCAGGTCCTAACTGGCTTGTGTTTCTTCCATCTTTCAGAAGGGGCAGTTCTCGGTGTATGGGGAGTACTGCAGTAACCACGAGAAAGCCCTGCGGCTGCTGATGGAGCTCAACAAGATCCCTGAAATCAGGACATTCCTCCTGGTGAGGATCCCACCGCTGACGCCAACCGTCACTGTCTTTTTACATATCTCGTTCTCTCTGAAGAAAAATAATCTTCTCTTCCTCTATCTTATTCTTCCTCCCATTCTATTCCCCTTCCACCATGTTCTCTTCCTTTACCACCTCTTCTTGTCCACCTCTTCCTCCCACTTTCTCCCTGATCCTCTTCCCCTGTGTCATCTTTTTCCTCCTCTTTCATGTTCCACCTCTGTCCCAATCACCATCCTTCTCTCTATCCTCTTCATAATGTCACATCTTCTTCTGTTTACATGTTTATGTTTGTTATAAAAAGAACAGGTATTAGAAAAAGGTCGCTTGGTTACTCTGGCAAACTCACAATGTAACCACAGAGTGTGTCAGGGTCGTTTTGTCACCAGAAGTCCAGCTGTTTCCTTGTTTTGACAACCCTTCTTGCCCCTCAACAATGAACACAGGAACTGCCTTTGATTGCGCTTCCAGAGATGATGTCATGGTCGGTGTGCGCTGTCCAGCTGCGGTCCATTGGCACGGCTGGCTGGAAGATCTGAGCCTTGTTGACACCGATGTGTTTCCTCCGTCTCATTATTGACTGACCTGAACTTGTTCTAGTTGTGTTCTGTACATTCTATCCCAGGCTGCTAGTGGAACATCACATGGGGGTAAATCCTAACTTTCACAAGTCAAATTTCTGTCTTGAACTTAGTCATGCGTCGACGTCAATGGGAGACTGAGATACATTTTTCGTAAGTGGATGTTAGGATTTGCCCCATACATTTCAACTTTTAGTGGAATAACCCTTTAAGCTACAAGTCTGAACTCCACAGGTTGAAGCTGTAGGCTGGTTTCAATCCAAAATGCATGGTAGTCCACAGTGCTTTTTGTGGATGATGTGGAGTGAGGGAACTGTGGATGTGGTGTAGTCAGTCGATGAACTCTGGCGTAGAGACAACGCCTTCTGTAATTGAAGGGAGCCTGGAGGCTTAATGAATAATCACATTTGGATGTAAGCTCTGCATTAATTAGTCACGATTTATAAATGCAAATCGTTATTAGTATTATAATGTTATTTGAGGGTGGTGCGGCATGAACAGCCATTGGTGCATCTGTTTCCTCTCTTGAATTCCATTCCATTTCCATGTTTTTGCGGTATTTGAGCTGATATTTCCATGTTAATTGACAAGCACTGAATATGTACGCCGTCTCTACACGGACATCAAAACAAAGCTGTACAGCTGAGTGGAGTAAAAGTGAAAGTATGCTGAAAGGAGGTTAAAGAGAAGCTCTCGGAGGGAGTTTGGCTGCAGGCACGCTGATGGAAATAAGGTTCAGATTAGAAGACTGGAGAGAGAGAGAGAGAGAGAGAGAGAGAGAGAGAGAGAGAGAGAGAGAGGAGATGGGGATTGCGTCAGGATTGCCAAGCCGGCTGGAATCTGTGGAATCACACAATTCTGCAGTCAGTTTTTGCGCTCCTCTCCTCCCCCCATCCCCAAGCGTAAGCTTCAACCAAAAACTGCATGAGCACGACACTGCTGTTTCTTCTCAGAGTGCCTTATGAAGTTGAAAGTGGTGGAATGTGATTTTCAAATGGAATATGTGCACTATACCGACCAATGATGTGCTTTCTGCTTTCTACACCAAAGTATTTCCATGCGGCGTATATCTAGTTTGGCCTTTGATCTTGTGGTGAATGCTGCTCATACTCGCCCTCTGGGACTTTGCATTTGACAGACCTGGTTACTGAAAAATAAAGCACAGAGAAGAGAACCCACCAGCGTTGTCTCTCACTCTCGTCTGAAGAATCCTCAGTAGGGTTTCACCACCAAACTCATTTCTTGGGTACATTTTTCAAAGCATGACTTTAGTTCCAGTTTGCCACCCGATCCCCACGGACGCTGCTAATGCAACTGTGAAGACATGCTGTGGTGTCTTGGATTTAGCTTCTTGCCCTCAACCACTTCACATTATAATTTTAGTGGAGTTACCAACTTACATTTCTAGAAGAATCACAAAGAAGATGGAGGATGTGTCATAGGCCATAGATGTCCCTGTTTGATAAATGACAGTTTTGTTAACATCTGTGTCTTGTTTGTGTTCCAGCACTGTATGCTGCTGGGAGGGAAGAAGAGCACAGACATTCCCCTGGAGGGGTACCTGCTATCGCCCATTCAGAGGATCTGCAAGTACCCCCTTCTACTGAAGGTAAGGCCCTTGGAGCCAAGGAGAATGACACACACGAACATAAACACACACATTCCAACCATGTCCGAGCCACTCCTATCACGTATGATCTTTTACTCTCCACCCCACGTCCAATTTCTCCCTTTTTTCCAACTTCTCCACAAAATTCGATCTGCACCCTCCGTCCCACCGCTTCATCCTCACTATCCTATGTCCGACCTCCACGCTCCCCCCTCCATTCTAACATTCCCCCAGGACTCTGTTCATCCATCATCCCACAATCTTAACTGACCTCTCCACTTCTAAATGCAACTCCATCCACCATTGACTCTTTGCAGAATACTGTTGAGATGATTCCTAATAATGATGCATGGTGCTTATCACCCAACGCACCAGGGCTGTTCTCTGAAACATTATCAATGGCTGTTTATCTACTGTAGTTCTACTGAAGACGTCTTGACTTTGGCTTTAACCCGTTAATGACCAAGTGACCACTCTGCTCGCCTCTCCCCCCCACTAGGAGCTGCTGAAGCGGACACCCAAGAAGCACGCGGACTACCCAGCGGTGGAGGAGGCCCTGCAGGCCATGAAGGCAGTGTGCTCCAACATCAACGAGACCAAGAGGCAGATGGAGAAACTGGAGGCCCTGGAGCAGCTGCAGTCGCACATCGAGGGCTGGGAGGTGAGGGATTCTATTATATTCTATTCTACTCTAGACCATGTCTAGGATGCACCCTATAGGTCACCATTGAGGGAGGGAGAGGAGGGAGAGAGACGGAGGGAGGAGGGGAAAAGTACTAAAAGGTGAAAAGCGGGGGAGAGACGTGTGCGTTAAAGATGAGAGGCGAGACAGAAGGGTGGGGGGTCAGAGAGAGGAGGGAGGGAAGGGGTGCTAGGAAGATGAGAGAAGTGTGCAATGAAGGAGAGATGGAGGGGGGTGGGAGGTGAGAAGAAAGATTAAGAGAGGAGAAGTAAGAGAGAGAGAGGATAGTTAGAATAAGGGAGAGGGAGCAGAACAGTTATCCTTTATATAGAAATGGTTTGAATGACAGGAAAGAGATGGAAAAGGGAAGCTCAGTTTTTAGATTTGTCAATGGTTTTCACACACACACACACACACACACACACACACACACTCTGTCCTCCTCATTGACTCAGTCACGGCTGTGGCGAAAAAGCTTAGGCCAGTTTTCGAGAGTCCACCAAATACTGAGCACCACTTCATTTTCTGTGACAGTAAAACACTCCTCCAGCTTCCCCCAGATTACCAGTGTGCACAGGGCACAGACAGGGCTTGGGAGCGGAGCGGAGTGCCCAGTGCGTTTTTCACGCCTCCCTCACCCTCCACAACAGAGCCCTTGTCCCCTGACTCTCCTTGGGCCCCCTGAGCCCCGGCGAGGACAATCTGCCCGCTCAGGAGCCATGGGAAGGCCAAAGGGCACCCTGCCCAATCGGCAGAGCCCGATGAGGCAGGGCCTAGTCTCACGCGGGGCCCTTTGAGGAAAAAGAGAGCGGGCCTCACAATGGCATCCTACACACACACACACACACACACACACACACACACACACACACACACTCAAAGCCTGCCAAGATTTGCCTCGCTCTGATGAAATATGCCACCGTTTCACCCCCGCGATTGTCCTCTGTCAAAAATGTGACAAAACAAGAGGCTGTTGTGTGTTTAACAAGGATAAACGACGTGGGGAAAAAATTACACCATGTCGTCGCAGTTCCTTCCAGAGATCAATCAGACTTGTCTTGATACAGGATTTTTATTGGCATTTTTGTTAAATAACTCTCATTTGATTCTAGGCACTGATGTGGGGGCAGTTGGACATCTGTTTTTGGGATTGGTTCTCTGATTCACTTTGCGTTGACCCCTAGAGGTCAAAACATGTCTGAGAGTGAATGAGTATTGGGACATAGAGCCTCTGTCTACTCACTCCGTATCACAGTCCATCCTCATGAAAGGCAATACCCCTCTCCCTACCTACTTCCCTCTCTTTAGCCCATTATTACTACTCTCCACTCCTCCACTCTCCAGTGTAATCACCTCTCCACTCTCCAGTGTAATCACCTCTCCACTCTCCAGTGTAATCACCTCTCCACTCTCCAGTGTAATCACCTCTCCACTCTCCAGTGTAATCACCTCTCCACTCTCCAGTGTAATCACCTCTCCACTCTCCAGTGTAATCACCTCTCCACTCTCCAGTGTAATCACCCCTCCACTCTCCAGTGTAATCACCCCTCCACTCTCCAGTGTAATCACCTCTCCACTCTCCAGTGTAATCACCTCTCCACTCTCCAGTGTAATCACCTCTCCACTCCTAATGGGGAGGTAGTAGTGCAGAATCAGGGCCCAGATGCATTAGCATTGCTCTGATAGACAGACAGCCCTCCTGCTTCCACCATCCCTCCCTCTGTCATCCTCTATCCATTCCTCCATCCCGCCTTCCTGCACAGTTAAACATGGAATTTGATCGATCGGGTGAAATGTAAAACCGTCTGCTCGGCCGGTTGGAATGCACCTGACCTACAAGAGTGCGGATAATCCTGTTTTTGGGGGGGGAGCTATGCGTGACTGTCAGAGATGTAGTGGCCAGAGGAATCAATTATGGATGGTGGTGGGGGTCTGGTTTTGGGCGGCTACAGTGGTTTGCTCTCAATGACATCAAAGAGAGAGTTACATTTGGTAAAGTCCAACCATAAAAGAGTGGTTGGTGTCTCTGTACCAAAAATGGAGGTGGGGCAGGAGATCCAGAGTCCACACATGGGCACGCTTAGTTCCGGTTGATTTAGATTGGTGCGTTCCATTGAACAATGATGTTTTGTTATGGCTACGTGTATGGCACGAATGTATCCATGCACATGCACTCTATATTACCAATCATTACTTTACGAGGCAGCCCTAAATGTGTACGTGTGTGGTTAATTGCATTGGTGTAGGTTTGATTGAATTTCTGTCTGAAATGGCACCCTATTCCCTATATAGTGCACTACCTTTTGATCAGAGGCCAAAGGGGAGGTCCCATATGGCTCTGGTCTAAAGTAGTGCACTATATATGTAATGGTGCCATTTCTGAAACACCCCCATACATAATTAACGTCACAGCTAGAATCCCATAGGTCAACCTTAAGGAATCCCTTTAGGTTTCTTGTTTACAATGAGCTAATGTAAAACCCTGAAAATACTGCTTTAAAATGACTTCATCTAATGACTAAATAGTGACTCATTGACTAAGTCGTGGCCTAGTATCGTTAAAAGGTTTTATTTGGCTCTCGTACAGTGCGGTGTGAGTTGACATTCCATGCATACTTGATGACGTCAACCAGCAATATGTACCCCCCCCCCCCCCCCCCCCCGACTAGGCTAAAATGGAAAACCGAATGAATTATGAAACTAGTTGAATCTTTCAATTAAGAACTTGCGTCAGATCGTATATATAAAAGGGACAGTGTTTGTGTGCATGCACATACATGCAACTACATACATTTTGTTTAAGAATCTGCGGTTTTCATCCCATGGCTGCAGAGGAGAAAGAGGCCGCGGAGTGCACGGTTAACTCACGTTTTACTATCGGGATTTGAACACTTCACATGAAGTACCCTGCCACTAAACTGTCATAGCAGCGGCTTTCCACCGGTCATAACACGAGTCCCAACACTGCCGTGACATTACATATCAGGGAAACGTTGGGAAATAACTGGAATACCTCACATGTTACGTCTCAGCTCACCGTACGAGTGGTATGTGGCTTGCAGGGGTAAAAAAGCAGGCTTTGTCTAAGTCTGACCAGATGTCCCGTTGGGACCCAGAGCCGGCACTATTTAAACACAATCTTGTTTCCTCCCTATTTAGACTAGATTCCTCCAGTTCAGTTCGGGGGCCAGTTGGAAACTTGTCTAACCACTGTGGGATGAAGAACAGTGCACAGCTGACTTTTGTCTTGTGTTAAGGGTCATTGGCAAAGTTCAGGGAAGGACTGTTGTATACACTATTGTTCTGTTGTATAACAGTAGGAGTGAGGGTGTCGTCTGTTGTTCATTCCATCCTATTAGCACAATGAAACTATTATTTTAGTGTAAACCGAATCCAGTGTCATCTGATGTGTGAATTCTCACAGCTGCATTTTGTTGTTCGACTGGGGCTGTGCACTCTGAAGGTAAACACATGCTGTGTAAAAGAGAATCATTGTTATAGACACACGCGCACACACAAAGAACCCCCCCCCCCCCACACACACACACACACGTCAAGTTGAGAGATGACAATAGGCACCAGCGGTTAATTGCCGTCCTCTCTTGACTGTCCCCAGGGCACCAATCTGACTGACATCTGCACCGAGCTGCTGCTCCACGGTAACCTGCTCAAGATCTCAGCCGGCAACATCCAGGAGAGAGTCTTCTTCCTGTTTGACAACCTCTTGGTCTACTGCAAGAGGAAGTCCAGGTGAGAACGAGAGAGGGAGGAGATGTAGGGGATGGGGGAGGGAGAGCGGGTGAGGGGGAGGTTGTGATGGGGTGACTGAGATGAGAGCGAGATGGTGGAGAGGTAAGTGCCTCATGAAAGTGGCAGGAATGAGCACAACGTGTGTTCATTCAGTGTCAGAAAGAAGCCAGACATGGAAAAACCGAGTGAATCCCCAAATCCTGTTTGTGCAGTGTGTACCAAACAAGACAAAGTCCACCTAACATTGTGTGCTTCAGGACTGTGAAGTTGTTTTTAAAATGTATTTCTATATATTTTTGCAACTTTTCTTTTCTGTGCAGAAAAAAAACACTTTCACAATTTTCTGTTCAATTTCCTAGGGTTTCTGGGAAGAAGTCCATCAAGAGGACCAAGTCCATCAACGGTCCCCTGTACCTGTTCCGAGGAAGAATCAACACCGAGGTGATGGAGGTGGAAAACGTCGAGGACGGAACAGGTTTGTGCCAGTCCCACCAGTCTTCATATACTGTACAGTGCTGTGACAAAGTATTTGTCCCCTTTCTGTCGTCCAGGTCCTGAGGCAGCAAAGCATCCCCAAACCATCACACTACCACCACTATGCTTGACAGTTTTAAGGTTTTTACTGTTGAATGCAATGTTTGGTTTTCGCCAGGCATAATGGGACCCATGTCGTCTTTGTAAACTCAGGTTCCCTTTATCTAATATTACATTTTAGTTGAAGATCTGATAACATTCAGTATTAAAAATGTGCAAAAATAGAGAAAATCAGAAACTCTTTCACTACACTGTAGGAACATCATCCCTCTATTCACCCCTCCATTTATTCATTCATTCAATCATCCCTTGCTCTAATCATTCATCCATGTTTAGGCATTTATCACATTTGTCCTCCATCAGTTGATCATTACATTTTCTTTCTATTTATTTGGGATTAACTCACTACAGGTCTGGCTGACGTAAAATCATAAACGAAAAACACAAATCTATTCTATCTATGCTACAGTGTTACTTAGGCTTCATACAAACCAGTAGTATTACACGATAATGAATTCACTGATGGAGTAGGTGATACACATCTGATGAGTGCTTACAGTTTGGTTGTAACTATGAAATCCTGCATAGGTTTCTCACACTTTGAATGACTAACGGTCGATAGGGAGGTTATTAAGTGAATTTGACGAGTGCTTGCTCGCAGTGATAATGTCTTACATTGGTTCAGACAGGATGCACAACCTGCGTTTCTCACCTTTGAACTACTGGGATAGCTGCTGCTGCAGGAACTGGAACTTACCAACTTACCACACTGTTCTGCTCATTTTGCTCTCGTGATTTATTGCACACTAGCCTGTTTTTGCAAGACCTGGGTTAAAGTAGTATTTGAAATGTTTTAAATATTTTAGCTTTGCTTGATTGAGTTTACCTGGCGCATTGAAACAATAAAATTGTCCCAAAACTGCCAACCCCACATATCTTGCATTCCAGGCAAGCTCAAGCAAACATTCAAAGTATTTGAAAGATTTCAAGTACTATTTGAACCCGGGTCTGATTTGTTTTTCATGTAGCTCTTGTTTTAGGGCCTTAGGGGTAGAAATGCACTTCTTCCTCTCACATGCCTCCTTTCTGTGCCCCGGGGCTGTTGCCTATTGCCTGGTACGTTCAGAGGTAACCACAAAGAAAAATATGTTCTCTCTGTTTCTCAGAAAGACAATATAACCTAGTAGTGAGACTGAGGTCATGTGCCATTTTTACACTGCCAGTTATATGTGTCTAACTTGGATGTGTCCAAGGGTAATAATGTGTTGATTTGTAGCATTGTAGAAGCCCTGAAATATCTGTGCTTTTTATACCGTTCAGTTGACAATTTTGAAGCAGGGCTCAAACTACAAATCTCATTCAAACAGATTCACTCAATATCCTTATTAGCTACCCTCCTGTAGGTTTTCGCTCCAACACCAGTTGTGACTAACCTGATTCAGTTTATCAACCAGATAATTATTAGATCAGGTGTGCTAGATTAGGGCTGGAGTGAGAACCTACTGGACGGTAGCTCTCCAGGAACAGGGTTGGAGAGCCCTGATTTTAAAGTAATACGTTCAGAGTAATAAGGATATTGAGTGAATTCGTTTGAATGAGGTTTGTAGTTTGTGTCTTGTCGGGCCTGTGTTCTTCCACTGAAGAGTACAACCTTGAAATGCGCTGAGGGTAGGTTTCCCATTCACACGAAGAGTAATTCAAAGTGTTTTGGCGTGAACGCATTTATCACACTCATTTAGATGAACGCAACAACATTACCCTCCTCCCACGTCCACTATTGTTTGATACACGCACACCTCAACACCATTAGCCCTTTTCTATGCTCCCATCTTCTCTCCCCCTCCCCCCCCCCCCCTCGGTGCCAGGGGGTTTCACATCTATTTATATGACCTTTTAACATTACACTAATGTACTTCCATTACCCCCAGTCCATTCATTATGCATTACAGTCACCTAGAGCCAAAGAGTTGGTCAAATTGGAATGGAGCTGAGAGGAGAGGGAGACAAGGAGAGGGAATGCGAGGGCGGAGGCGAGACGGACCTTTCTGTCGAGTCAGCGGAAAGATGTCTTTTACTAGTCAGTTATTGTTTGCTATTTTAATTAGCAGTACTTACAGTCTGATGGATATTTGAACTCTGAGGTATTTCAAGGACAAGTGAAGCTTGAGAGTGTTGTGGCTGGGCTGTATTGCCCTCCCAGTTACTTCTGAGGTCAACACGAGTTCATGAACACTGCATGTTTTATCCCCAAGAAAAGCTAGTACAGTATTAATATCAATGTCCATCAACAGCATTGAGGTTAAATGTAATAAAGGTTATTTCTAGAAGAGGAGTCACATGTCGGGTGTGTACCATGGTCCGTTAATTGTTTTTTACCTCTTGTTTTAGCCGACTACCACAGCAACAACTACACGGTGACCAACGGCTGGAAGATCCACAACACGGCCAAGAACAAGTGGTTTGTCTGCATGGCCAAGAACTCGGAGGACAAGCAGAAGTGGCTCGACGCCATCTTGAGGGAACGAGAGCAGAGAGAGAGTGAGTTTAACAAAAAAGGGGCATGTCCTCGCTTTTGGAGTCCTGCTCCCCCCTCCCTTGAGAATGTGAGGCTATCATGTTTTCCTATTGTACTGTCTGACTTCATAGACTTATACAGTATCTCAACAACGCTATGCTATGGTGAGCTAACACAATTAAGGTTCAGATAAATAAATGGTTAGCTTTGCAAGAGGTTACAAATGGAGTCCCTCTGTTGTGAGAGATCATGCAGTATGCATGCAAATTAATGCCTCACTAGGACAGTTGTGGTATGCTTATGGTCTGTGGATTATAGTATGTCTCACTGCTCATTTTGTCTCTCTCTGGCTTTTGTTTCATAAATACATAAAGATTGTGGCATAAGGACCTAGAACTTTAATACCAAATGAATGCAGAAGAATAGTCTGGAGTTTAACATTCAAAAGAAAGAGCCATCCGTCTCTTACCATGCAGTACGAGACCCATGTTTGCTAATCAACACTCCTGAGAGGAGAACACACTCTATACAACAGTTCATTCACAAACAAACTCAAGATGCGCTAAAAACAGAATCTTCGACAAGAGCCTGAAATAGAACAGCCAGTATCGGCTTGCCAGAAACGGCAGCTCACTAGAGAGTATTGCAACACAGTACCGGTCACGGGTTGTTGTCAGTCTGTGATACCACTCTGTTCTCTCTCTTTTGTCTAGCCATCTATACCGTGGCATGAAAATGAGGCTCGTAACACACTTTGTATGCCATTTCGCGACTTGGTGTGGAGTGATTGCAGACGTTTGGCATGAATTAGCAGCTTGGGAGCAGTCTTCAAGAACTCTGTAATTAATAGTGTGTTCAAATCGAGTCACACCCAAAACATCCTGGCACTGGAATAAAATGATCTTTTGGTCCTCTCTAAAAAAAGAATGGCACTAAAATACCTCTTTCTCTAGTTAAAATGTGCTATTTGCGGTAGTGTTTGACTACACATTGAAAACATGTATTTTGAGGACGATGGATTATTTGTTCAAAACGTCATTGTAAGCTGAGCACTCTTACTCCTCTTGTTTAATGACTTTGCCTCAATTTTTTCCCCCTCTTTTGACTTCAAGTGTCTCCACATGAGGAGTAAGGACACCTGTTCAGCACTGGCCACCTGTCTTTGTGTTTGCGTGAGCATTGGGGCGTGCTAATAGCGCTTGAAAGGCTTTTACTGACTTCTGTGCCTGTAGGCATGGTGACACCTGATAGCATTGGAGGCAGAAATCACCACTGCTTCCCACCCAAGCTGTAAGTGTATGGGAAAGATTCAACTTAAACAGCTGAGGGTTTTGAACGTTACAACCATACCTGTGTTCTAGCTGTTTACAACAATTGTAGCTTTAATATTTCAAATGTAGCAAATGAGCCTTCCACATGGACTTTTGCGAGCGGTCACCTGATCCTGTGGCTAAAGTGAAGAAGTGGAGCTTTGCAGAGTACCAAGGGCCATGTTGGGTATTGGGTTACGGCAGGCGGAAATTGACCTGAGGCTAACAGATGCCAGATCAGTCACAGTGCAGCCAACCCCACACCCTCACCACACCCCCCTCACCACCGGCCTGGCCCACATCTGGAAGGCTTGACCACATCCCTTTCATCCCTGTTTCACTATTGATACCTAACCCATTGTTGAATTCCAGTTTCCACCAGCACACCTCTTTTAAATGTCCCCCTGTTTTGCCATGGCACTGGCTTTAGTTGGACATTTTGGTTGTAGCCCCTTTTTAAATACTCCCAAGACAGATCCATTATTATTGCCCTGCCAGCTGGATGGGGCTGGGATCGTCTTATCAGTGTTTTCGTGGAGGCTGAGGGGAAATGAGTGGGCTAACATGTTAGCCTGTTTGCCTGTGCCAGTGAGAGTGGGAAGAGGGGGCCTCTGGACAGGCTCTGACAGCTGGACCAGCAGGCCAGGGCCGGGGGCCCCTTGCACCAGGACCAGACCCCATTCTGTTCAATGACTCTTTGTTTGAATCCACTCCAGCTGCTGTCAAGTGTAATCCAACCCCACCTTCATCAGCGGCACCCAGCTCTGGCACCCCCGCAAATTTAGTTGGAATTGTCTGAGTCCCACGGTTTAACAGGACCGAGAGGCTGACAGTGGAGTTGAGTTAGTCAGAGACCCTGGTGATGGAGCTCCAAAGTTCAGAGAGCCCAACAGTGTAGTTTAGCAGCTAACTGAGCCCCACTGTGGAGGTTAGCCAGTCAGAGAGCCTCACAGTGACGCTCCAAAGTTCAGTTAGCCCCACAGTGGAGTTAAGCTGCTCAGAGAGCCCCATGTTGGAGTTACGGTTTAGAAGCTCTATGAGCATGCTGGACCTTCAAAGGGCTCAACATCAACAGACTGTAGATTTGAATTATCTGTACATATTTGTCATAATTGAACAAATTGCTCACTCAAGGGTGTTGCAGCTTGGTAAACATAACTGCTGCTCTACACTAAAGATAAAGAACTCTGTGGTGACATAGTACATTAGCAGGCGACACAGTACATTGTTCTAGACCTGGACAGACTAACTTCTGGCTTTCCCTCCATAGGAGGCGGCAGATGCGAGCCGCCATGCTCCGTTCCTCTCCTACCCCTGTACCGTGTCAGAAATCCCAACGGGACCCTACAGGCAGTGGCATTGTGTCTTCTCACAGCCCCGTGACAGCCTCTTTCCCCCCCGGGGGCTGAAACGCATAGATGTCTGAGGGCTGACTGGAGGAAATTATGGTGTCCCTCAGGGCTCGGTGTTGGGCCCTCTTTTGTTTTTGCTGGCACTGTGGGACAATAGCTGCTGCCACCCCCCCCCCCATGCCAGACATGGGAATCAGCATGATGTCTTAGGCAGTGAGAGGAATGATCTGTAGTCTTTATCTCTCTCTCTCGCACACACACTCATACACATTCTTGGACCACACAGTTTATAGTTACCCCTAGACTCACTGTTGGGTTAGAAATATATTAATAACAGTTTATAGTCAACTCAGGCTTTCGATAATGAACTTCATATGCAAAATGCTTTGGTGTCTGACCCCTTGAGTGTTTGTCTGTTGCAGGTCTGAAGCTGGGGATGGAACGGGATGCCTATGTGATGATCGCCGAGAAGGGCGAGAAACTCTACCACATGATGATGACCAAGAGCCGCCACCTGATCAAGGACCGGCGCCGGAAGCTGAGCATCGTTCCCAAGTGCTTCATGGGAAAGTGAGTTCTTCCACACTGAACAGTCCATTGCCTTTGTGCAGGCTAAGCTTGAAATCTCAAATGGTACAGTGGTTGGATGACAAAAATAGGTGCTCAGTTGAGTGGGTGACCTTTCAACTGTGAACACGGGTACTTTTAAGACATCTTCGAGGTACAAATACATGACACTGTGGGATTCCTCCACTGAACCAAAACCTCTGCTGTTAATAGTGATCATATTATATATACAGTGGGGAGAACAAGTATTTGATACCCTGCCCGATTTTGCAGGTTTTCCTACTTACAAAGCATGTAGAGGTCTGTGAAAAATCCAGAAAATCACATTGTATGATTTATAAGTAATTAATTTGCATTTTATTGCATGACATAAGTATTTGATCACCTACAAACCAGTAAGAATTCCGGCTCTCACAGACCTGTTAGTTTTTCTTTAAGAAGCCCTCCTGTTCTCCACTCATTACCTGTATTAACTGCACCTGTTTGAACTCATTACCTGTATAAAAGACACCTGTCCACACACTCAATCAAACAGATTCCAACCTCTCCACAGTGGCCAAGACCAGAGAGCTGTGTAAGGACATCAGGGATACAATTGTAGACCTGCATAAGGCTGGGATGGGCTACAGGACAATAGGCAAGCAGCTTGGTGAGAAGGCAACAACTGTTGGCGCAATTATTAGAAAATGGAAGAAGTTCAAGATGACGGTCAATCACCCTCAGTCTGGGGCTCCATGCAAGATCTCACCTCGTGGGGCATCAATGATCATGAGGAAGGTGAGGGATCAGCCCAGAACTACACGTCAGGACCTGGTCAATGACCTGAAGAGAGCTGGGACCACAGTCTCAAAGAAAACCATTAGTAACACACTATGCCGTCATGGATTAAAATCCTGCAGCGTGCGCAAGGTCCCCCTGCTCAAGCCAGCGCATGTCCAGGCCCGTCTGAAGTTTGCCAATGACCATCTGGATGTTCCAGAGGAGGAATGGGAGAAGGTCATGTGGTCTGATGAGACAAAAATAGAGCTTTTTGGTCTAAACTCCACTCGCCGTGTTTGGAGGAAGAAGAAGGATGAGTACAACCCCAAGAACACCATCCCAACCGTGAAGCATGGAGGTGGAAACATCATTCTTTGGGGATGCTTTTCTGCAAAGGGGACAGGACGACTGCACCGTATTGAGGGGAGGATGGATGGGGCCATGTATCGCGAGATCTTGGCCAACAACCTCCTTCCCTCAGTAAGAGCATTGAAGATGGGTCGTGGCTGGGTCTTCCAGCATGACAACGACCCGAAACACACAGCCAGGGCAACTAAGGAGTGGCTCCGTAAGAAGCATCTCAAGGTCCTGGAGTGGCCTAGCCAGTCTCCAGACCTGAACCCAATAGAAAATCTTTGGAGGGAGCTGAAAGTCCGTATTGCCCAGCGACAGCCCCGAAACCTGAAGGATCTGGAGAAGGTCTGTATGGAGGAGTGGGCCAAAATCCCTGCTGCAGTGTGTGCAAACCTGGTCAAGAACTACAGGAAACGTATGATCTCTGTAATTGCAAACAAAGGTTTCTGTACCAAATATTAATTTCTGCTTTTCTGATGTATCAAATACTTATGTCATGCAATAAAATGCAAATTAATTACTTAAAAATCATACAATGTGATTTTCTGGATTTTTGTTTTAGATTCCGTCTCTCACAGTTGAAGTGTACCTATGATAAAAATTAAAGACCTCTACATGCTTTGTAAGTAGGAAAAACTGCAAAATTGGCAGTGTATCAAATACTTGTTCTCCCCACTGTACATTGATATTAACATTTGAAATCCCTACATTCTGTAGGTCTGAGGGAGGTGGATCACAACAGGGATGTTGTGTTAGAATGGATGGAACCCTTTTCATCTAACCATTCCATGACTAATTTCTGTTGCATATAATTACCGGCCACTGAGAAGTAGAGGAGGAATTGAATGGCCAGCAGGGTCCTGGCAGAATGCCTAACCTGGCCCTATCATTACATCTCTCCTAGCCTGCCATAATGATACCTACTGTAATCACCCTTGCATTTGGAACGGCCTAAGTTGATTCCCTTACACACCGTATCATTAAGCAGGCGCTTCCTGAGTCTGCCGGCCTTTCCTCATCCATGTGCTCACACACACGCACGCACACGCACACACACGCACACACACACACTCTTAAGCAAACCCGGTGCAATCATTCACGCCACACACTACACACCACTCACTAATACAATCAGTTTCCCAACCCCAACTGATGAGTGAGATGACTGGGAGTTGTTTTCCATCCTGTGTTGGGAGCCAAGAACTTGTTGTCGGAGGCGACTGTTTTCAACCAACACATATAGAGCTTCCTTAAGGAAGAGACCTTCCCTTTAACTGCTAGTGCATCATTAGACAGACCCTTCAACAGCGAGACGCTGGACTAAGCAGCTCTTTTCTTTCTGTCCCCCCAGTCTTTCAATGCTGTGAATGAACAATGAGGGCCTGGTTTGCCTCCAGTAATGCATTTTCCATTACGCCCCACAGCTCCACACACAGTGTTTTGCGAGATTCCAAACAGTTATTAAAATTATTTATTATTTGGCACAATTTTTGGGGGGGGGAGGGGTGAATATAAAAAAGAGGGTAAAACCGTGATGGTGATCACTGGAGCTTACATTATGGAGTGAGTCAGCATCCAAGGGAAATATTTAATGAGTTTCTATAGAACTGTAAACCGCAATGCAACCTGCAATGAAATGTCAGGGAGGTAAGATTCGATGGGCATTATAGGTGGGGCTGTTGCCATTATGTCTTCAGCTTTCAGTATTATTTGAGAGGACACTGACAGGTAGTGTAGGTTCCTGTATTCGATTTAGTAAAGGGTTAAAATTCACTATAAAATATAAAAATATATACAAATACATTGAGCCAACCAGCATCTATCGATGTCATCTGTCAAAATAATGACGTTGGATATCAATTGAGTTTTTAGTTGATAACACCAATAAGTGGTCAACGTACACATTCTAACCAGTTTTCAACCCCACGAATCAACGCAAGCATTTCAAGGGGTGGGTGGTTTATTTCAAGAAGAATTCCCGTTTGTTGACAACTCAATTAAATATAAACCAAATACGGATGTTGGTTTTACGTTAAGTCAAGATTTTGTCCCGGAAGGTAACTACTATCATATCGAAGACGAGGTGCTATAAAATAACCCCTCCTTTTCTTTCCCCGAAGATGTTTACTCTACTGACTGTCTCGTACCCAGACAAGCTCAGTGCGTCAAGCCATTCAAGCCATCCATGTTTTCCGATTTATTATTTTTATTTTGCTCACTCTGCTAGACATCTAGTTCGGGCTCCTAATGAATCCTTTTCCAGGAAAAGTGCTCTACCTCTTAATGCAACCATATAGCCTGTGTGTGTTTGAGTGTGTGATCACACGTGCGAGCATGTGTGCGCATGTCTGTGTGTGTGTGTGCGCACGCTTTGCATGTGCACGTACTCTCCCTTCTCCGTGGCTGTCTGAGAAAAGCGATCCATGTAAGCACAAGGGGTTTTTCAGCACTCTTACCTCCTGTCAGCACCTCACTGTAGAGTGAACAAGAGGCTCTCACTTTCCCTCCCTTCCTGTTTCTATTCCTCTTTAACCGCTCTGTAGTTCTGATGTTATTATAAATCAACATAGCTCACTTCGGGAGATGGCATTGCTCACTAAGTGTGGTTATTAGATTAAATGAATCTCGTACAGAATGCCGATTTGGTAGTCCCTCTTATTTACGGAGCTCCCTTAATTCCACCATTTGTCAACAGCGTATTTGGGTGGTTGGTCATACTTGGTTCTTCTTTTAGCCTTCCTCATTCTCACCCGATTTGCTGCTGTGTTTTTTTGTTTTGTTGTGTGCCCACATTTTGGGCCTGTATTGCATCATGGATACGGCAATGCACCAGGGCCAGGTCTGTACTTATTAGGCACGAAATGAAGAACCATGGAGGGAACCATGGTTCTTCTTTCTTATTACTTGTGTAATAAGAAAGGCTTGGTTTTGTTTTGTGTAAAAACATTTTTGCTGTTTTGCTATGTTGTGCACTAATAAATAGGACCTAGGTTGGAACATTCTTGCGCATGCTGGATTTGCTAACTGATGTGGTAATACATTTTTACAGATTAGTATCTTGTACACGAGAAACAACTTTTTGCAATCAAGTCAACACACTGAGTGTACAAAACATTATGAACACCTGCTCTTTCCTAGACAGAGACTGACCAGGTGAATCCAGGTGAAAACTATGATCAGTTATTGATGTCACTGGTTAAATCCACTTCAATCAGTGTAGATGAAGGGGAGGAGACAGGTTAAATAAGGATTTTTATGTCTTGAGAGAATTGAGACCTTGTGTATATGTGCCATTCAGAGGGTGAATGGGCATGACAAAAGATTGAAGTGCCTTTGAACGGGGTATGGTAGTAGATGCCAGGTGCACTGGGTTGTGTCAAGAACTGCAATGCTGCTGTGTTTTTACACTCAACAGTTTCCCGTGTGTATCAAGAAGGGTCCACCACCCAAAGGACATCCAGCCAACTTGACACAACTGTGGGAAGCATTGTAGTCAACATCCCTGTGGAACGCTTTCAACACTTTGTAGAGTCCATGCCCCGACGAATTGAGGCTGTTCTGAGGGCAAAAGGGGAGGGGTGCAAGTTAATTAGGAAGGTGTTCTTAATGTTTTGTACACTCATTGGATGTCACAGCAGGCTTGTTTTTCAAATGATCCTCACTTTCCAGCCACACATTCCCTGAACAATGCAAGTTCTTTTACGCTGCATGTGTAAACATAATCCCTAAAAACCAGGGGTGGAATGAAGAAAGGACTAAATGTGACAGATTGTTTGAAACTAACTGGTTGGTGTTTTTTTATGTGTGTCTTTTGCAGCTGCTCTGGAAAGTTAAACTCTTCTTCTGCTTTGGAAAACACACACATTGTTCAGAAATCACATCCAGGGCCGGTTCTAGGAGGGTGCTGGATTGGGCTTTGCCCACCCAATCAGAAATAATGGAACATATTTAATATTTAATGGAACATATTTAAAATAAAGTAAAATAAATGCATGCTTATTTAAAATTGAAGCCATAAAGCTGAGGAGCAAAATGTTGGTAAAGATATTGTCCTTAATTTTACACTTCTGAGGTCAAAAAAGGGGTGCAACTCAATAGTAGGAAGGTGTTCTTAATGTTTTGTACACTTAGTGCCCTATTTCACAAGGGGACCTACTTGACATTTTTACCTCAGGTCCCTTGTTCAAGAGGAAGCAAGCCTCTTGTTGACTGACTGATAACAATATTTCCAATAGCTAATTTGGAAGACCTCATTCTAGCATGCTGTAGGTAAAGAATTGACGAAGCTTCCGATACAGACGTGTATACACACACACACACACACACACAGCCTCTCTGTATTCTCATCATTAGCAGTGATTTACTCCTCTGTGTGACCGCTCCAGTATCAAAATTAACCAGAACGCTTACGTAACACCCCACCTGGCCAGAGTCCACTTGAGCCTTCTGCCAATGTCAATCAGCAGCATGTCTCTTTGAAAAACACACACAGTCACACACACACACACATATATACACAGTCGCACAAACACACACTTGTGAGAGGTACACTACACAGATCTGGCTGACAATCACCTCCACATACACACCACCACAGGCCAAAAAAAGCAGTACCCCCATTCAGTAGGTCATGAGTGACTCTTTTATTTATGGTAAAATATGCCCACCGGACAGACAAGCTCAGGTGGGAGCAGATGGCTCAAGGTGTCTGTGTTCTAGCATGAACACACACGCTACAGGAATCACACGTTTACTGCTTTCACAGTGATACCCACACACATTTTGGCGTGAACACGCGGGAATCACACTTTTATTCTGCTTTTGCAGCAGGGCACATAAGCATGCTTACACAGACCGAGACACGCACACACTTGTTTTTCTATCCTTGTGGCGACCTAAAATTGATTTCCATTCAACATCCTATTTTCCCTAAACCCTAACCTTAACCACTAAACCTAAATGGAGGACAAGATAGTGCAGACAGACATGGTTGCCCTGTTTTTAGCTTCTAGCCAACTTTGTAGCATATCTTTTTTTGTGTGTGTGTTATTTGTTATGTTATTTCTCAGAACGTTTCTTGTATTACAGCCGGAAATAACTTTAGGATATTAGATCCGTGGCCACTCACCAGAAGTTCAAGCAAAAATGTGATTTTCCCTGACCTGGATCCTTTCAGAGGCAGTTCTGTTCATCCTGGGGGCTGCACCAAAACGTTCACACCAGAGAAGAGGTAGGAGTGAGGCCCTAGTCAGACTCAGGCGGCATCCACCGCTTCCAAGTATATAACTTGCTAATGTTCAGTCCCTGGACAATAAAATAGACAAGCTCAATGCAAGGGTCTCTTTCCAGAAAGACATCAGGAACTGTAACATACTCTGTTTTACGGAATCATGGCTCTCTCTGGATATATTGTCCCCGTTATTTGGTCATTGTCATATGCCGTGTATATTCCCCCCGAAGCCGACACCGCGATAGCTCTTAAGGAACTACACTGGACTACATGCAAACTGGAAACTGCATATCCTGAAGGAACATTTATTGTAGCTGGGGAGTTTATTAAAGGAAAGTTTAAGGAAACCGAAGTTCTATCAGCGCATGTCCTGTGCTACACGTGCAACACTGACTCTGGATCATTGCTACTCTCCCTTCTGGGATGGCTACAAGGCCCTCCCCCGCACTCCCTTAGGCAAATCAGATCACGACTCCATTCTACTTCTCCCCACCTAGGCAGGAACTTCAACGGGAAGCTCCTGTGGTAAGGACTATTTTAACGTTGGTCTGACCAGTCAAAATCTATGCTTCAAGGTTGTTTTGAACACGCGGACTGGGAAATGTTTTGGGTCGCCTCTGTGAATAGTATCGACGTATACACTGACTCGGTGACTGGGTTCATCAGCTAGTGCATAGAGGGTGTTGTTCCCACTGTGACGATTAGAACTTATCCAAATCAAAATCTGTGGATAGATTGCAGCATTCACGCAAAACTGAAAGCGCGAACCACTGCATTTAACCATGGCAAGGTGACTGGGAACATGGACGTGTACAAACAGACCAGCTACGACCTCCGTAAGGCAATCCAAGAGGAAAAACAGCAGTACAGGGACAAACTGGAGTTGCAATTCAATGACTCAGACACGAGACGTATGTGGCAGGGACTTCAGACAATCGCAGATTATAAAAGGAAAGCCAGCAACGTTGCAGACACCTCGCTCCCGGACGAGCTAAATACCTTTGCCCGCTTCGAGGAAAACACCTTAGAGCCGCCGATGTGGGCCCCTGACGCTCTTGAGGACTGTGTGCTCCTCTTCTCCATTGCTGACGTGAGCAAGTCATTTAAGCATGCTAATCCTCGCAAGGCTGCCAGCCCAGACGGCATCCTAAGCCGCGTCCTCTGAGCTTGTGCAGACCAGCTTGCTGGAGCGTTTACGGACATTCTATCTCCACATCCCAGTCTGCTATCTCCACTTGCTTCAAGCTGTCCATCATTGTTCCTGTACCCAAGAAAGCGAAGTTAACTGAACTAAATGACTATAGACCCGTTGCATTTTGTCATTATGAAGTGTTTTGAGGCTAGTTAATGACCATATCACCTCCACCCTACCTGACACCCTAGACCCAATACAATTTGAATATCGCCTCAACAGATCCACAGACGACGCAATCGCCACTGCACTGCACACTGCCCTATCCCACCTGGACAATAGAAATACCTATGTAAAAATGCTGTTCATCTTCTACAGCTCAGCCTTCAACCCCATAGTGCCCTCCAAGCTCATCACTAAGCTCAGGGACCTGGATCTGAACCACTCCCTGTGCAACTGGGTCCTGGACTTCCTGACGGGCCGACCCCAAGTGGTGAAGGTAGACAACAACACCACCGCCACACTGATCCTCAACATGGGGGCCACACGGGTGCATGCTCAGCCCCCTTCTGTACTCCTCGTTCACCCATGACTGCATGGCCACGTCTCCAACGCAATCTTCAAATTTGCTGATGATACAACAGTGGTAGGCCTGAATACCAACAATGACGAGACGGCCTACAGGGAGGAGGTGAGAGCCCTGGCGGAGTGTAGCAAGAAAAATAACCTCTCCCTCAAAGTCAACAAAATGAAGGAGCTGATTGTGGACTACAAGCGACCGCAGAGAGAGCACCCCACCCACAGCGACTGGGCTCCAATAGAGCGGGTCAAAAGCTTCAAGTTCCTCTCCGTGCACATCACTGACAACCTGAAATGGTCCCTTCACACAGACAGCGTGGTGAAGAAGACGCAGCAGGGCCTCTTCAACCTCAGGAGGTTGAATATATTTGTCTTGGCCCCTAAGACCCTCACAAAATAAAAATTAATCAGATGCATTATTGAGAGCATCCTGTCGGGCTGTATCACCGCCTGGTACGGCAATTGCACCATCTGCATCCACAGAGGGTGGTGCAGTCAGCCCAAAGCATCACCGGGGGCACACTGACCTCCAGGACATCTACAGCACCCGGTGTCACAGGAAGGCCAAGAAGATCATCAAGAACCTCAGCTATCCGAGGCATGGCCTGTTCACCCCGCTACCATCTAGAAGGCAGAGACCGTACAGGTGCATCAAAGCTGGGACCATCAGACTGTTAAACAGTCACCACTATCCGGCCTCCGCCAAGTACCCTGCCCTGAACCTTAGGGCAGCAGTCTATCTACAGAGTCATTGAACAATGGGCACATTAACAATGTTTACATACAGTTTCACCCACTTCATATGTATATACTGTATTCTAGTCATGGCTCATCTTATATAACTAATTTTTTTATTTGTCTTGATTATGTGTGTTTTTATTGCTACTGTAGGTATTACTGTGCTGTTGGAGCTAGAAACGCAAGCATTTCGCTGCACTTGTGATAAAATCAGCAAATCTGTGTACGCGACCACAAAACTTTGATTTGATAACACTAACGCCTAAAATTTAAAATAGCCTTTGTGCTTGTGGGGACGTGATACTTTTCCTTGTTTTACTATCCTTGTGGGGACTTTTGGGGATTTCAGGTCCGAGGATAGAACAAGACCACACACACATTGCATGAACACATGCATACATACATTTTGGCATTAACACACACACACAAATCACACATTTGGCCTGCTTACGCAGAAATGCTCATGAACACACGTACACATTTATTATGAAAACAAATGCACAGGAATCGCACGTCAAGGCTGCTTTCGCACCAGAGCACATGAGCAAACACATGGGTCGTTATACTCACAAAAAGCTTATTTCTCTCAAATTTTCTGCACAAATTTGTTTACATCCCTGTTAGTGAGCATTTATCCTTTGCCAAGATAATCCATCCACCTGACAGGTGTGTCATATCAAGAAGCTGATTAAACAGCATGATCTTTAAACAGGTGTGCTGGGGACAATAAAATCCCACTCTAAAATGTGCAGTATTGTCACACAACACTATGCCACAGATGTCTTAAGTTTTGAGGGAGTGTGCAATCGGCATGCTGACTGCAGGAATGTCCAACAGAGCTGTTTCCAGAGAATTGTATATTCATTTCTCTACCATAAGCCGCCTCTAATGTCGTTTTAGAGAATTTGGCAGTACATCCAACCGTCCTCATAACTGCAGACCATGTGTAACCACGTCAGCCCAGGACCTCCACATCCGGCTTTGTCTGAGGAGGGGGGTGCTGAGGAGTATTTCCGTCTGTAATAAAGCCCATTTGTGGCAAAACTTCTGATTGGCTGGGCCTGGCTCCCAAGTGTGTGGGTCTATGCCCCATTCAAAAGAGAACCATTGCGCTCTCCCAGAAGCTAGGCTGGTGCGTAAAACCCGCAAATTCAGACAAACAAAAAGGTGTTATGGCTTCGCACTCAAAGACGTTGCATAAAGCTTACTTAATTATTCAATTTTTAAAAATTATTTTCATTGCAAATAGCGTACACAGATGTTTCAGCTTTACAGCCTTTCAGTGTGTAGGAACATTTTATTTTAATTCAAAACAGAATTTGTAAAGAACAACAAATGAGCAGCAGGTTTTCTAATCAGAGTTGCCACTCATCTGCCAATCAGGGATGTGGATTTTCTGGTGTACCTGTATACAAATTAGTCGCAAAGAAATACAGAATTATAGGGTAAGGGAGTGGGCACGAAGGGCAACTCACTATGCCCTCCCAGGCCCACCCATGGCTGCACCCCTGCCAGGTCGTGAAATCCATAGATTAGGGCCTAATGAATTTATGCCAATTGACTGATTTCCTTCTATGAACTGTAGCTCAGTAAAATCTTTGAAATTGTTGCATTTTAGATTTTTGTTCAGTATACATCTAATAGTCCAATCATAGTTGAAAAGTAGGTGAGCTGGTTCTACTCTTTTTGGCCATTTTCTGGTGTTTTGTGGTGAAAAACTGATTGGCTCTATCGTAACACGGCAACCCTGTTACCCATAGTCAGGCTAGAAATATTTCAATAATGACATGTTTTTTGTGAAGCTTGCATTCAATTGCCCCTGGCTGTTGCACACAACAAGCTTCCATTATTTCCTGTCACAAGGGGATTTATGGCAGACTTTTTTTTAAATTAAATCGTCAGCCTGTTACTTAATTTGGCATTTAATAGGCACTTACTCTAGTCATTTATTTTATTTAACCTCTTGATGGGAGAAAGTTTTTTCTTAAGTTGAACATGTGCTCTTTATTATAATGTTTTTTTGTTGTTGAAATCAAACGTTTTTTATTTTATTTTGGTGGAATGACCCACATACACCTTTTTTCATGAACATACACATAGGAATCACACATTTAACCTGCTTTCGCAGGAATGCTCTCTCAAACACACATTCACACAATCAGACACACACTCACATTCACTGTTCCTCGTTCTCCGGGGAATTGATTTTGCTCAGTGGCGTGGAAGATTGAGCAGAGGGAAATGTAATTTTCTCTTCTCCAAACATGTGTCCAACACTCGGTGTCAGAAGAGGGAGAATACACTTTGAGGAGAGAATCTGTATTTATGTGAGAAAGCTTCTGTATGAATGGCACCACACAAGCCATGAATTGGCACTTTTTGGAGCGAGTAATGAAAGAGATGGATGGAGAAAGATGGGGTTTAAGGCTGGTGGGAGGGGAGAAAGATAGAAAGTGGTAGGAAATGTGGGTTAGGGGATGACGAGGGAGAGGAGTGAAAGGGAGGGGAGAGAAGGCAGAAGTAGCTTTGGGAGAGCTTATGTTACAAAGGACTTTAAAGGGCTATTTATACCCTACGGAGACGGACCCTACAGAGCGTAGCACAATGTCGTTTTTCGTCACAAAAGGGTGCACTCCGACATTCTACGTATTCCCGTGCCACATGAAGATTGTCATGCACCGTATCATTCCTTGCGTAGCCATGGGGGCTGCGAGGTGTAGGCAATGAAGCCCGCTTGGTTCTTTGATCTGATATATAGGCCATGCATCAACGTAACCTATTTTGCATTGATAAATAAATATAATCTCAGCATATGTTCAAACAGTAAACCAAACAACATTGTAGCCTTATTAGAATCCCCAAAAAATGTATTTTGTTTTAAAAGTAATAACTATTGATTCCAGGCTATTGGTAAAAACAGCTGCCAGAGATGTGCTTTTTCTCTGTGACCAAAACATGATGACATTCTATTTTTAGCTGATATGGGAGTGAATACTTTGAAACAGCATATCAAATTATGATAATGTTGTAGGTTACACCGGCAAGTATAAGAATATTTGCCAGGGCGTATTATTTCATTATAAATCGGATTATTTCACATGGTGATGTGGGAATTTATTCTACTTCAAAATCACTTTATATTCAAGATTGCTGTCTTGGTTTAGCTTGGCATTAAACAAAGAGCCTATTTTGCATTGATAACCAAATATTATAATCTCAGCGACTGTTCAAACAATAAACCAAACAACATTGTAGCCTTTTTATTAGAATCCTCCCAAAATGATTTTGTTTAGAAATAACCTTATTTGGAAAGGTAAAAACAGATAGCCATGTGCTTTTATTTCGTGACTAAAAATGACTTTCTATTTTTAGCTGATAAGGGAGTGAATACATTGAAGCAGCATGTCAAACAGGGATAATATATTATGTTACACCGGCAAGTATAACAATATTTGCCAGGGCATATAATTTCATTTTAAATCCGATTTATTTCGCATGGCGATGTGGGAAGCTAAAAGGCTAGCTAGCTTGTGTGGCTACCCAATTAGCACCGGCTACCCAATATGCACGGCCATTGTCGCAAGAACCCATCGGCCCCATAGTGACGAATGACACCGTTTTGATAGCTACGTCACAGATAGAACAATGAGCTGTTTCACCGGATGCATAAATCTGAAGCATCCAGTTGGCATTTCCACCCACTACCAAATATGGTGATGAGAGGAAGCCCAATGTGGGAGAAGATGGCGTGAGATGGATTTTGGCAACATTAAGACACAATCACATCTCTTTTGTTTGTGGGAGTACTCGGTGAACAGATTTCCTAAATTCTGCAATTTTTTTGCTGAATTACTTGTGATTTTAGTATTTTTTTAACCAAAAACTTTAGACCTGTGTGGCTCGGTTTTGTTTCCTGCTGGGGCCACATACTGTTCACAAAGAAAGTATGCACCCACTTTCAATAGATATCATATTCCATTTAAAAGATTTTCAATCTATCTACTGAACAAAAATATAAACGCAACATGCAACAATTTTTAAAATTGTTTACTGAGTTACAGTTCATATGAGGAAATTAGTCAATTGAAATAAATAAATTAGGTCCTAATCTATGGGTTTCACATGACTGGGAATACAGATATGCATCTGTTGTTCTCCGATACCTTTAAAAACAAATTGACCTCACAATTGGCCTCAGGATCTCGACACGATATTTCTGTGCATTCAAATTGCCATCTATAAAATGCAATTGTGTTCGTTGTCCGTAGCTTATGCCTGCCCAAACATAACTTCACTGCCACCGTGGGAACTCTGTTCACAACGTTGACATCAGCAAACCGCTCGCCCACACGACACCATACATGTGGTCTGTGGTTGTGAGGCCGGTTGGATATACTGCCAAATTCTCTAAAATGATGTTGGCGGCGGCTTATGGTAGAGAATGTAATATAAATGTATCTGCCAACATTCCTGCAGTCAGCAATGCAATTGTACGCTCCATCAATACTTGAGACATCTGTGGCATTGTTGTGTACATTTTAGAGTGGACTTTTATTGTTCCCAGAAAAAGGTGCACCTGTGTAATGATCATGCTGTTTAATCAGCTTCTTGATATGCCACACCTGTCAGGTAGATGGATTATCTTGGAAAATATACAATTTGAGACAAATTAGCTTTTTGTGCGCATGGAAAATATATGGGATCTTTTATTTCAGCTCATAAAACATGGGACCAAAACTTTAAATGTTGCATTTATATTTTATTTCGCTCTATATATATATATTATTGTCTGTTTCCCCACAGTGAGTTTGTGTCATGGCTGATAGATAGTGGAGAGATCAGCAAGCCAGATGAGGGGGTCAACCTGGGTCAAGCTTTGCTGGAGAACGGCATCATCCACCACGGTGAGAGAACAGTCTCTGTCCTTCATATCTTCCTGTCATTATTTCTGGCTTTCTCCCTCTCTCTGTTTCTGTATCTGTCTCTTGCTCTCTTTCTCCCTCTCTCCGTTTCTGTATCTGTCTCTTGCTCTCTTTCTCCCTCTCTCCGTTTCTGTATCTGTCTCTTGCTCTCTTTCTCCCTCTCTCTGTTTCTGTATCTGTCTCTTGCTCTCTTTCTCCCTCTCTCCGTTTCTGTATCTGTCTCTTGCTCTCTTTCTCCCTCTCTCCGTTTCTGTATCTGTCTCTTGCTCTCTTTCTCTGGTTCTCTTTTTCTCGCACTCTTTCTCCCTGTCTCTTGGTCTTTTGTCTCTTGCTCTTCCTCCTACTGTCTTTCTATATACATTCTTAAACCATTTAAAATACCATGGCAATAATGATTTTAAATATAAAACATGTAATTTAGTAATATAACAAAATATCATAATAAAGATAGTGTTCTCTACCTTGCACAAAGAGTAATTTCAACATAGGAATGAATTTTCTGCTGAAATTCTCATTACCGCGACACATCCAGCTCTGTCTGAATGTATGTTATGTTGTAATTTAAACAGACTAAAATAAAAATATTTTAAAAATAAATAAATGGATGTTCTACTAGATGTTTTCAAATTACAGAAAAATTATTAACTGAATTTTCATGTATAATAATAATGGAAACATTTAGGAAAAGTGTCCGTGACTGAAGTTCTCATCCCCCACAACATTTTTGAAGGACTGTTTACACACACATACGCAGAGAGAATTTAAAATAAAGTTTGATTTTGAATGAAGCAACACATCTGCTAGTACCTTCAAGATGGCTACCAGGTAAGCAGATCTCTTTATATTTCTCCAGTTAAAAGTTAAACATTCTCTTTGTCAGACTGCGTACACGACAGTATTGATTATCATTACAGGTAGTTTTCCACATTTAGAAAAATGTTAGATTTAAAATGTTCTATGAAAATATACTTCATTAATGTCTTATGTACAATGAGTACAAATGTGTCGTCATGGCTTCTCTATTGTTAGCAAAGCATGCTAAGGTTCGTCATCCTCCGCAACACCATTCTCACCGCTGCAATTTAAGGCCAGTTGCGGTAGAGAGAACTTCTGTTTCGGTAATGAGAATTTAATCATACAGACTATATTTTTAAATATATATTATGAACTATTAATTTAAATATTATTTACTAACTGTTGATATTTTGCTTTATGTCCTGTTTTAATTGCAGACAGTCAGCAAGTGACAATAAGGAAGCTTTAGCGAAGGCTGACAAAATTCAGAGAAAAGGTTTACACCAACCCAGAACTGCTGGAAGAGTACAGAAGGAAGGAGAGAGAGAGGTCAGGGGTTGGAGAGGTTAGGGGTTGGAGAGGTTACAGCAAGAGTCATTTGCATATATATAGTCATTAAGAAGCCTATGCCCTCATACAGTGTCTATAGGAAGTCAATACCCTACAGTGTTAGGAAGTCTACACTGTGCACACGCGCACACACGCACAATCAGTAAGCCATTCAGTCTCTACAATAGGATGTCCGCACACAGTCAGTAAGCCATGTAGTTTGTACAATAGGATGTCCACACACAGTCAGTAAGCCATTCAGTCTCTACTATAGGATGACGTGTACTAACAGTAAGATTTTTCCCATGTTTTGAGACATGCTCATTTCATGTCATGCTTCCTTTCCATTTCCAGGTATAAAAAGTAAAATTGTAAAATCAAGAGAACTCGAGATCTAACAAAGAAGCAACATGAAAAGGAGACAAAACAGTGGTGGGAAAACTCAAAGGTATTACAGAAGAAAGAAACAGCTAGAAGCTGTATTAGACATAACACCATCAAGCGAGGAAGATGATACACTTCAATATGTTCAAGAAGCAAATTAAGTTCTTCAAGAAGACACAGCCTCCCCAAGAGAGAACATTCACCTCAGCAGGTAAATGTCCCTGCCATCAACTCAACTCCTAAAAGAAGAGCGACATCTCTACAGACACCAGGACCAATGAAGACATCTACCCCAAAGGAATTACCCAAAAAGAGGAACCGAAGAAAGAAAACACTATCAAGGTCAAAGTTGCAATGTTTAGAAGAGAAGCTTCTGGAGAGAACCAAAGAGCTGGTCAACCTTGAAGAAAAGACTGAAAAGACTTGAGATGATGGCCAAGAGGAAGCAGATAATTGTCAACATGGAAGGCAGAGCGGTCCAGAAGAAAACTACAAAGAGTGGTCATCAGAGAACATTACCCAATAACAGCCAGAGAAGACTAATGCGCACACACACTTGTTAGCCACTTCCTTCATCAAGATGAAGTCTCCACTGTAATAAATGGGAAATCTGGAAAAAGAGCCAGATATTCTGTAAGAGAGCTTTAACGAATGGCAAATCTTCATAGAAGATTTCTGTCGGAGAATCCAAGGCACAACCTTTCCAAGGCTCAATTCTTTAAACTTAAGCCATTTTGGATTGGTCAGCGAAGAGTCAGACAGAGAAACATGTGCTTGCAAAACATATGTAAACTTTGGCTTGAAGAGAAAGAAGCTGCACCAGCTTGGAGATGATGTTGCTATGACCCCAAGGGACACTGTACAGGCCAGTGTGTGTAGTGACGATGACATGTACAGGACATGCAGCAATTTCAAGCATTAGACATTTCACACAACACTGGATCCTTCAACGAAAGGAAATATCATCGTATGGGAGGAGTGGGTCACTAAATCTGTACCAATAACAAAGAAATGCAAAGATGGGTCCACTGAAAATAAGGAAGTGAGGAATGGGCTTCTTGAGAAGAGGCATACCTCCATTGAAAAGCTGGTGGACCACAAACAGGACCACCTCTCAAACTTCTCCAGACAAATTGATAACATCAAGCACCAGTTTGAAAAGACTGAGGAGATCGAGACCCTGACCCAGAATGATGTAATGGTTCACATAGACTACAGTGAGAACTACGCTTGTAAATACACCAGGGAAATAAAAGAAACTCACTTTGGAGGTGGCAACCAGCAGGTAACCCTCCATACTGGAGTTATCTATCTCGGTGGGGGCAGGGTGGAGTCATTTACATCACTGTCAGCCTGTCTTCAGCACGACGCCACAGCCACATGGGCTCACCTTGACCCAGTACTGAGGAGCATACGAGAGGAGCATCAAATGCCAGGAACATCCACTTCATCTCAGATGGGCCCACATCTCAATATTGGAATAGAACCAACTTTACCCAAGCCTCAACAGTGCCGTTCGTGCGAGGATTTAAGCATGTAACATGGAATTTCACGGAGGCGTCCCATGGAAAGGGTGCTTCTGATGGAGTGGGCGGCACCCTGAAAAACCTGGCTGATAGAATTGTGTCCTATGGTACCAGCATACCAGATGCCAAAACTCTCTTTATTCAGCACTGTTCTGTTTTTGTATGTGTTGTTTTTATGTGTTCTCTGTTTTTAGCCTATGTATGTCATGTACTTTTGAAGCGCTGCAAAATGAAATTGATTGAACTTGAATCCATGATTGTGCCAATATTATCTCATTTATTTTCAACATTAAATGTTATGTTTTTAACCATACCTCAGTCTTAGTATACTTACTAGCATTACCGAAATCATCAACCTCATTTGCGAAACCTGTGTCATTACCGCAACAGGTGTTCATTTAATGTTCATTTAATGAATGGAAAAACAGTAATTTGCTTTGAAATGCATGTGCAGAATCTATAGGTTATGTTCTTTCAGGTTTGCCACATCATTATGAAAATATGTCAGGTTTCAATGCAATATCAAAAATATTAGGTTGTAGATTTCGGAAGGTGTTGCGGTAATGAGAGATCAGTCATGGAAATTTGTTGATGCAAGTCTTTTTAAAGCTTTCATGTTTGAAATCTTTGAAACCAAGATTCTGTGAGAATCACCCAATTTATGCATCGAAAACAGAAAATAATAGACACATGTATACGCAGATAAATAATGTATGAATGGCGCTGACAGAGAATCACTGCGTCTAAGGCGATAACGGACTTGAACTTTGAAAGCCGTCTCACTCTGAAACCGAGCGACCCCTGCATATTTCTGACACCGCCTACGGTGGCTCAGTAGGCCCACAGACAACAATGACTGGATTAGGGGGGTTGTTGGATAGCGGAGGCCACTGACGGTGATGGCTTTGGCCTCCGGGGGACAGGGCTGTCACCCATTAGGCACTGACCTTAAGGGGGGAGGCGATGGGGGACAGGTAATGGTGACTGAGATTCAGCGTGACAGCAGAGGGTGGCGGGGAAAGAAGGCAGGAGAGCGAGAGACACACGTTTTGGTCATTGGTAGCTCTGTGTGTGTCGAGTCACAGCATCTCAAAACCGTACACCAATTTCCCCCTGTGTTTTCCCCTTTGGACTCAACGGGTCTCCCCTTGCACTGGCACAATGGATGTTCTGTAAGTGTTTATCTATACTCAACAGCAACCCTACTGGTTAAATTAAGTGTGATAGTGATGAATGTTTAACTATTACACCAATCAGTTGTTGACATCTCTCCCTCTCACTTTCTTCCTTTCATTATTTCTTTCTTGATATTTCAGTGTCCGACAAGCACCAGTTCAAGAATGAGCAGGTGTTGTACCGTTTCCGCTACGACGACGGCACATATAAGGCCAGGAGCGAGATGGAGGACATTATGTCAAAGGTACAGTATCTATCTACAGTGCCTTCAAAAGTATTCGTACTCCTTGACTTATTCCACATTTTCTTATTGCAGACAGAATTCAAAATGGATTCATAAATATTTTGTGTCACCCATCTACACACAATACCCCATAATGACAGTGAAAACATGATTTTAGACATTTTTGCAAATGTATTGAAAATGAAATACATAAATATCAAATTTACATAAATAAGTATTCACAGCACTGAGTGATTACAGCTGTGAGTCTTTTGCCCGTTATTCTTTTCTAAATTCTTAAAGCGCTGTCAAATTGGTTGTTGATCATTGCGAGACAACTATTTTTAGGTCTTGCTATACATTTTCAAGTAGATTTAAGTCAAAACTGTAACTCGGCCACTCAGGAACATTCACCGTCTTCTTGGTAAGCAACTCCAGTGTATATTTGACCTCGTGTTTTAAGTTATTGTCCTGCTGAAAGGTGAATTTATCTCCCAGTGTCTGGTGGAAAGTAGATTGAACCAGGTTTTCCGCTAGGATTTTGCCTGTGCTTAGCTCTATTCTGTTTCTTTTTTTATCCTGAAAAACTCCCCAGTCCTTAACGATTACAAGCATATCCATAACATGGTGCAGCCACTACTATGCTTGAAAATATGGACAGTCTGTTGTATTGGATTTGCACTTTCTATTTGGGACAAATTTAATTGCTTTGCCACATTTTTTTTTGCAGTATTACTTTAGTGCCTTGTTTTAAACAGGATGCATGTTTTGAAATATAAGTGCCTTCTTTTCACTCTGTCAATTAGGTTAATATGGTGTAGTAACTTCAATGTTATTGATCTATCCTCAGTTTTCCCCAATCACAGCCAATAAACTTTGAGCAACTGTTTTAGTCACCATTGGCCTCCTCATGGTGAAATCCCTGAATCGTTTTCTTCCTCTCCAGCAACTGAGTTAGGAAGAACGCCTGTATCTCTGTAGTGACTAGATGCATTAATACAACTTCCCAACTGTAATTAACTTCACCATGCTCAAAGGGATATTCAGTGTTTGTTTTTTGTTTTTTACCCATCTACCAATAGGTGCACTTCTTTACAAGGCATTGGAAAACCTCCCTGGTCTTTGTGGTTGAATTGAAATTCACTGCTCGACTGAGGAACCTTACAGATATTGTGTGGGGTACAGAGATGAGGTAGTCATTCAAAAATCATGTTAAACACTATTATTGCACACAGAGTGAGTCCATGTAACTTATGTGACTTGTTAAGCACATTTTGACTTCTGAACTTATTTAGGCTTGCCATAACGAAGTGGTTATATACTTATTGACTCTAGATATTTCAGCTTTTCATTGTTAATGAAATGTCTTAACATATTTCCACTTTGACATTATGGGGTATTGTGTGTAGGCCAGCGACAAAAACATCTCAATTTAATCCATTTTAAATTCAGTCTGTAACACAACAAAATGTGGAAAAAGTCAAGGGTTGTGAATACAGTGCCTTCAGAAAGTATATATGAGGGTTGGGGGTCAATTCCACTTCAATTCTACTTCAAATCCTATGAGAAAAATGTGGAATCCTGAATTATCTCATTTTAAATGAAATTGACTCCAACCCTGTTGAAATATCAAATGAAAAACGGCAATAGTGCACTTAGCAGCAATAGCCATAGACGTAGAGAAATCTGCAAAGTCGTTCTGGGATGTAGGACTTGAGGAGGGCAAGAGATCAGAGCTTAGTGATACTTTTGATGTCTGAACATATCTGACTCACATTTCTTTGGTGTGAACTATCACTTCGAAGGGGAAATCTGCAATTAGAAAAACAACAAAGCTGTCATCCCGCCACTTAATAGGGGAAACAACTAAGGGATGGGGCTAGAGAAATGTAACCACTCTCAAATGTATAGATCAAGCTATGGATGCACTTGAGATCAAAATGGTAGTTTTATCCAAAACCATGTTTTGAAGCTAAACAGCGTTTGTTTACTATTGCATTATTTACTAACAATGGTGTGAAACACTTATGTTGGGTTAAGATGATAAGATAGTTGAACTAAGTTTTAGGCATTCATAAGTTATATTATTCAAGAATCAATGGCTGTATATCATTAATTTAAAAGTCCAAAAATGTATGTACTAATTGCAGATTGACCCTTTTTAAGAAGTCAACTTCCGGCAGGTGTCTCTAGCCCACATACTACAGAACTACTTCTGCTTTTGCTATCTCTGGGTTCATCCTAACTGCCTCTTAAGTAAAATGGTCACATAGTCATGCAATGACGTCAATGGGAGACTAAGAAAACATTAGACTTACAGTACCAGTCAAAAGTTTGGACACACCTACTCCTTTATTGTGGAATTGCCCCTGAGTTTGAGGCTTTCCCGTTGAGGATACAGTGAATCAAAACTCGTTCTCTCTCTTCTTCCCGTAGGGTGTGAGGCTCTACTGTCGCCTGCACAGCCTGTTCACCCCTGTTGTCAAGTAGGTATCCCTCCTCCTCCCCCTCTTTCTCCTCCTCCCCCCCTGTCCAGGTGCATGCGTATGCATATTCATACAGGATTCACATTCAGCCCACACCGCCATCTATGAATGACTGAACAAACATGAGTGCTGCTGCCATTCACACCTTTCCCTCCCCGCGCCTAATCTGGCAACCGTCACCATCTCGTTCTGCTCTGCTGCTGTGGGTGAATGTGTCAGCATTCAGCTTGGAGTTGCCCGTTTGAAGTTTCGTAGACAGTTCTGAGAGGGCGGCTGTCGCGTGTAAGCAAACCTAAACGTCGGCCTTGCTGAGTCAGACAAATTGATTTAACATTATTTTTGTTGAAGTACATAATAAGCACGCACACCCAACCCACGCACTCATTTACACTCCCGTCCCACCTCCCTTGACAAACACAGCACTCCATCAATCTTCATTTTACCCCACAAATCACCTTCACCAGTAGCACCAAAATTGGAGAAAGGACGTCAAGCAAATCAAGACACACACAGTGTCACCGCCTTTCCCTTATGCGCTGGGGCGCTGATTGTTGTCGTCAGGGCGTCCTGTCATCTCAGACAAAACATCAGGGGTTTGGAAAAAAATCACACTGATAAAAATATGTCGGCCTGCCACGCTCACATTATGTAACACTGATGGACCCGTTTGGTATTTACGAACACTGTTGGACGCGTTTGGTATTTGCAATGTAGTTTTGTGATTACCAGTCTGCCAGTTCTGAATGGCTATCGTTAACTGGGTCGTGCAAGGTACAAGGTTTTAATTAAGGACACCGATTTTTGTTTTCCATTGCAAAACATTTTGCAACAGTGTGACCGACTGAACAGGACCATGTAGCTGTATAGTCATTATAGTACCTGTGAGCACCTCACTCTCATTTAATATCCCACTTGGGTCAACGTGTCATCATTCATACAGTAGGGCAGTAAAGATACACCCTGTGCATATACGCCACGTTGCGATTCACAGGCAAACCCAATGACAACGTTCTCCAAACGTTCCGCCGTTCACGTGACCCAACCATCCAATTTATTTTCAGAGCTTCCTGATTCGCTTATCTGCTTCCTCTACAAGAAGAGCCTAGTTTAGATGGTAGGAGTTACCACTAACTACAGATATATGTGACAAAAAGCTATCTTTATTTCTCTACCCCAAATCCTAATCTTAACCTTTAGGGGGATGAAGAAATACCTGACCCTAAATCCGTGTAACTTTTACTATCTATGCAATTCAGGTAGCCATTCCCTAGAAGTTCACACCAACTCGAAAGAAATGTCACTGGTAGTACACCCACTGACTGAGTTTTCACACAACACTTCTGTGTCAAGAACACAACAGGTGCTGTATGCATTGGACATTACCGGACATTATTCATAACAATCAGACGCGATTCTTAAAGGGAAGATATACTGGAGACATTAGACAACTACTAGAAATAATTGAAAACTACGAAAATACAAGGAAACCAGGAATCATTTTTATAGTAGATTTTGAGAATCCTTTGATACGGTATGTCTAGAATCTTAATGTGCCTGGATTTTTCCAACTTTGGAGAATCTCTCATAAGATGGGTAAAAGTCATGTAAAACAACCCTATGTCAAAATAAAGGTTACTTCTCAGAGAAAGCCTTCGATACAGTACGTCTAGAATCTTTAAGTGCCTGGATTTTTTGCAATTTTGGATTATCTCTCATAAAATGGGTAAAAGTCATGTAAAATAAATAACAAACGTAAGTTCTCGGAGAACTTTGAATTGTCAAGAGGTGTAAAACAAGGTTGCCATATTTATTATGGCCGTTGAACTGATAATTATAAAAATCTAATGCTATATAATTGTAAGGGCCAAAAAATGTATGGAGTACATAGAAAAGTATCAATGAACACCGATGATTCAAGTTTTCATTTGAGTCCTAAATCTTCAAACTTGAAGGGCCTTATTGGGCAACTGGACAAATTCTCTAGTTTCTCTGGACTAAAACCCAACTATGATAAGTGTACTACTACAGTTGAAGTCCGAAGTTTACATACACTTAGGTTGGAGTCATTAAAACTCGTTTTTCAACCACTCCACAAATTTCTTCTCAACAAACTATAGTTTTGGCAAGTCGGTTAGGAAATCTACTTTGTGCATGATACAATACATTTTTCCAACAATTGTTTTACATTTACATTTACATTTAAGTCATTTAGCAGACGCTCTTATCCAGAGCGACTTACAAATTGGAAAGTTCATACATATTCATCCTGGTCCCCCCGTGGGGAATGAACCCACAACCCTGGCGTTGCAAGCGCCATGCTCTACCAACTGAGCCACACGGGACCGTTTTCAGACAAATGATTTCACTTATAATTCACTGTATCACAATTCCAGTGGGTCAGAAGTTTACATACACTAAGTTGACTGTGCCTTTAAACAGCTTGGAAAATTCCAGAAAATTATGTCATGGCTTTAGAAGCTGGAGGTATACCTGTGGATGTATTTTAAGCCCTACCTTCAAACTCAGTGCCTCTTTGCTTGAAATCATGGGAAAATCAAAAGATATCAGACCTCAGAATTTTTTTTGTAGACCTCCAGAAGTCTGTTTCATCCTTGTGAGCAATTTCCAAACACCTGAAGGTACCATGTTCATCTGTACGAACAATAATACGCAAATATAAACACCATGGGACTACGCAGCCGTCATACCGCTCAGGAAGGAGACGCGTTCTGTCTCCTAGAGATGAACTTACTTTGGTGCGAAAAGTGCAAATCAATCCCAGAACAACAGCAAAGGACCTTGTGAAGATGCTGGAGGAAACAGGTACAAAAGTATCTATATCCACAGTAAAACGAGTCCTATATCGACATAACCTGAAAGACCGCTCAGCAAGGTCGAATCCACTGCTCAAAAGCTGCCATAAAAAAGCCAGACTACGGTTTGCAACTGCACATGGGGACAAAGATGGTATTTTTTGGAGAAATGTCCTCTGGTCTGATGAAACAAAAACTGTTTGGTCATAATGGCCATCGTTATGGTTGAAGGAAAAAGGGGGAGACTTGCAAGCCGAAGAACACCAGCCCAACTGTGAAGCGCGGGGGTGGCAGCATCATGTTGTGGGGGTGCTTTGTTGCAGGAGGGACTGGTGCACTTCACAAAACAGATGGCATCATGAGGCAGGGAAATTATATGGATATATTGAAGCAACATCTCAAAACATCAGTCAGGAAGTTAAAGCTTGGTCGCAAATGGGTCTTCCAAATGGACAATGACCCCAAGCATACTTCCAAAGTTGTGGCAAAATGGCTTAAGGACAACACAGTCAAGGTATTGGAGTGGCCATCACAAAGCCCTGACCTCAATCCTATAGAAAATTTGTGGGCAGAACTGAAAAAGCGTGTGCGAGCAAGGAGGCCTAACAAACCTGACTCAGTTACACCAGCTGTGTCAGGAGGAATGGGCCAAAATTCACCCAACTTATTGTGGGAAGCTTGTGGAAGGCTACCTGAAACGTTTGACCCAAGTTAAACAATTTTAAGGCAATACTACCAAATACTAATTGAGTGTATGTAAACTTCTGACCCACTGGGAATGTGATGAAAGAAATAAAAGCTGAAATAAATAACTACTATTATTCTGACATTTCACATTCTTAAAATAAAGTGGTGATCCTAACTGACCGAAGACAGGGAATTTTTACTAGGATTAAATGTCAGGAATTGTGAAAAGCTGAGTTTAATTGTATTTGGCTAAGGTGCATGTAAACTTCCGACTTCAAATATATATTACAGATTGAGTTTCTGAAGGGTACACATTTCTATGTGGTCTCCCGATTTAAATGGGTGGACGGTGAAGTTGATGGGCTCGGTGTACATATCCAGGAAAAGTTTATCGATCTTGCAACTATTAACTTTGATTGAAAACGTAGCAAAATTAGATAGGATCTTGAAACCATGGAGAGGAAAACGATTGTCCATCTAGTGGAAAGTTGCACTGATTTTAATTCTCTAGTGATATTGCAGTTTACATATTTATTAATGGCTCTTCCCACTCCAGGAGAATCCTTTTTAACCAGTTAAAGTTAAACGGGCATATTTGTATAACGAACGAGTTTGGAGGGTTAAAACTATGAATTATTAAAACTATTAAATATGAAGGCATCAAATCTCTCAGCCTCCATTATACTTAGTGTACTGTATACGTGAGGGAAAGTAGCTGTAAGTAACAGTAGAAGATGTATTGTTGTCAGTTAGTTTCAGGGGAGGGGATGTAGGGTTGAAGAAATGTGAACTTATGAAAACAATTAGTTTGATAGAACCAAAAATCATCTGCAATATTGACGCTGATCTCGTCACCACTTCCATTCATGGAGCCGTTTAATGTGTGTCTCTCACAGTACAGCGTAAGAGTTCTGGCTGTGGCACTGTGGTGATCTGATCAGAGGTCTCCCTGGCTGCCCCTCTCCTACTGATTTAATGGCATTACAACAGCCTCCTCTGCTAGTTGAATGGTCTCTGTGCAGACAAGTGAAAACAAAAGCTGTGTGTGTGCAGTACTGTGGACAATAAGACAGACCGTCAGTCACTCAAGCCTTAACAGTAGTTGAGCAGTTGAAAGACTCAGCACTGGGAGATCAGAGACAGTAGAAAGAGCTGAGGTCATAGCCGCGAAAATATGTTTTGAGTTGGGGGTGCTGGAATCCCCTTTATAATAAAGCATTGCATGCATCTATAATCACATTTGCGTAGTGGAATTCAGATGAGCAGACACTTCTTTAGGATTTATTTGCCTTTTATAAACGTAAATAAATCCTATCTCATGCAATTCTGGTCATTTACATGATCGACATTAGCAGAATATTTTTTGGGACCACACAAAAGGCCAAATTCAGGCTACTGTGCATCTTGCTATTCAGGGAGGATGCAATTTAATTGTATTTTTTTGTATTTATTATTCATTCTGTTGGCTAAATTTAATTGTGTGCTCCGTATGTATTTTAAGATGTGTTATAAGTAGGCCTTTTGTAAAATAAATGTCATTGGTAATTGCTTTCTTGGTAATTACTGCAATATAGCCTGTAACATTTTTTGGGGGTGAAAGTTTAAACCAGAGTTTTGTTTCATTTTGTTGAGCAATTTTATTTGGTCAAATTAGGTTCCAACTGTAATGTTGTGTTTGCCGTGACATAGAATCCTGCTTGTATTTTCCCTGTAAACAACGGCTTGACTTACTTTTGATATTACCCTAATAAAGTTTAGAAACTTTTGTGAAGGTGAGGAAGAGTGTTTTAGGCCTACCAGAGTTACTCCTATAATCAAACAATATAATATATATCTTTATCAAATAACTTCTGATAGAAAAAAATTACGAATTAGCCTCCTTCTGTACACCTACAGTACCAGTCAAAAGTTTGGACACACCTACTCATTCAAGGGTTTTTCTTTATTTTTACTATTTTCTACATTGTATAATAATAGTGAAGACCTCAAAACTAATAACACAATGAAATCATGTCGTAACTTAAAAAAAGTGTTAAACAAATCAAAACTTATTTTGTATTTTCAATTCTTTAAAGTTGCCACCCTTTGCCTTTGATGACAGCTTTGCACACTCTTGGCATTCTCTCAACCAATAGGTGTGCCTTGTTAAAAGTTAAATAGTGGAATTTAGCCAATCGATTGTGTTGTGACAAGGTAGGGGTGGTATACAGAGGATAGCCCTATTTGGTAAAAGACCAAGTCCATATTATGGCAAGAACAGAGAACCATTTTTGTGAACTGGGTGGTGTACATAATAAACTATAACTGAGTGTATAGTATAGGCTACAGTGTTACCTTCCAGTAACACTAGCTCGTGCCAATATCTCAAGATAAGCTACTTTGGAAAAACAGTGCTGTTTGCTCAGAATTGCTCAAAAGTTGAGATTTGCTTGGGGGGCTTCCTCAGACCGGTTAGTCTTCTAGTAGTCCTACGCTTTTCTTGCCATTTGTATTTTGAAATTTGTGAAAGGCAAACTGACCGCCGCAACCAACCATAGAAATATAATACACAGATGGCAGTTCTCATTCAAGTCAGGACTGGCAGCCATTGATAGTGTACCCTTTGAGTTTAACAGTCAAAGTGCCAGGGTTAGAGGTTCCAAAATCCTTCTACACAATCTATGTCTCAACTGCCGCAAGGCTTAAAAATCCTTCTACACAATCTATGTCTTAACTGCCGCAAGGCTTAAAAATCCTTCTTTAACCTATATCCTCTCCTTCATCTATACTGATTGAAGTGGATTTAACAAGTGATATCAATAAGGGGTCATAGCTTTCACCTGGATTCACCTGGTCAGTCTGTCGTGGAAAGAGCAGATGTTCCTAATGTTTTGTACAGTGTACTATCTTTATGGGGAAAGGAAGGACCAAATGAGAGAAATGAATGACAACATATGAAAGACAAAAAGCACAAATGATGATAGCTGGCAGCATGCAATTCGACATGTCGATCTGACTTTCTAGATTCATACTCTAGGAAGTTTACAATTTCTTGAACATTTTTAAAGCTTCTGCACATATCTTAAGCTTTAATTTTAAAGGGTATTTTGGTTTTATATGTGACAGATTTTATTTATTTTTATCATTGCCATAACATTGTTAACAGACACAAATAATACAGAATATGCCTTATTTAATTGCTCGAAGGAAAACAAAGCAAATGTATTTTTGAAGATGTTTCTTGTTTTTCTGCCATAGCATATGTAGGCCTGTACTCCATGATCGCTCAGATCCCTTTCTACATGTTGGTAATAGTTTGAATTGCGCTCTGTCTGGATGTCTTGACTCGTGAATATTTAGTTATGTTGCTATCCAAATGGCTCACAGCATTTTCAAATGTGAGGAAAATGGGTAAAGACAATGTGCTGTTACATGAAGTCAGTTTGCTTAGGGACTTCTGCTAAAATCCAACCCCCACCTCAGGGTGAACTAGATTTCCAAACCTGTAATTGTATAGGCTTTGATGCGGAAATCATAACTGTTTTATATTATGTATTTTTTGATGTCTCTGAATAGAAAATGGTGGTGGTGCAAGTTATTCCTATTTGAGTTAATAAAGTTATTTTACACATGAAAAAAAACAAAAAACTGTTTCTATAAGGCATAATGTCATTTTCTTCATGTCATTTAATAACATCTTTAATGTTCTGGGAAACGTGTTTGTGTGCACCTGCTTGCTTGAATGTGTTTTTGATGCATTTTGCTTTGAAACCATATCCTTATTCCCTCTGTCTCATTCTCCCTTGCAGGGACAGAGACTACCATTTAAAAACCTTCAAGTCTGTGGTGCCTGCCAGCAAACTGGTTGACTGGCTTCTGTCACAGGTACAGTGTACACACACAGGAGCACACGCAACACACACACTGGAGTGGGGGCCCCAGCAGCGCTCCCCACTGTGTCTAAGAGGTGAAAACAACAAGTCTAAGCAGGTGACATGCATTGATTTGTACCTCCATTCTGTTTCCCAGGGTGACTGTTCCACACGTGAGGATGCGGTGACATTGGGGGTTGGACTGTGCAACAATGGCTTCATGCACCATGGTCAGTGCAGCACACACACGTCACATATTACGTGACTGAATGACATACAGTACATCAGGGATATTGCGTAACATTTTTCATCAGGCTTATATTCCCCTGAGCCGATGGTCGGGGACCGTAACATCATTTCATAGAATTCATTTATGACAACACATGTTACACATCACTGAGTGATATATTGTACATACACACACACCATGCTACAATGCTTTTACAACCACAAGGGAAAATTGGGTCTGCAAAACTAGTCCTTTTTTTACCACTTTTGCATGAAGTTTCTGCTGCTTGGGTTCAAGTGTTTCTCTGATCACGATTTTCACCAGAGTACATAATAATACTCCTTGTTATTAGATTTGGTTATTATTTATGTTATAATCAAAACATAACATTCAACATGAACCATTTCATTCCTTATACAGTAGGTGTCAGTTGTCATTCCTGTACGGTGGCTTTCTTATAAACCAGTAACACTCGATATTGCATGATATTTTGACTAACTGTGTCATATTGTAACTGCCACTTGAAAGGTGTTCCTATTCACTTTGGGACGAACCCTAACTTCCACTTATGTCAAATTCTCACTTAATCATGCATTGATGAAGTGAAACTTCAACCAAAATGGAAGTTAGGACTTGCCCAATTTATGACAGTCAGTCAGTACATGTACAGTCATGGCCAAAAGTTTTGAGAATGACAGAAATATTAATTTTCACAAAGTCTGTTGCCACAGTTTGTATGATGGTAATTTGCATATACTCCAGAATGTTATGAAGAGTGATCAGATGAATTGCAATTAATTGCAAAGTCCCTCTTTGCCATGCAAATGAACTGAATCCCCAAAAAACATGTCCACTGCATTTCAGCCCTGCCACAAAAGGACCAGCTGACATCATGTCAGTGATTCTCTCGTTAACACAGGTGTGAGTGGTGACGAGGACTAGGCTGGAGATCACTCTGTCATGCGGATTGAGTTCACATAACAGACTGGAAGCTTCAAAAGGAGGGTGGCGCTTGGAATCATTGTTCTTCCTCTGTCAATCATGGTTACCTGCAAGGAAACACGTGCCGTCATCATTGCTTTGCACAAAAAGAGCTACACAGGCACATATTGCTGCCAGTAAGATTGCACCTAAATCAACCATTTATCAGATCATCAAGAATTTCAAGGAGAGCGGTTCAATTGTTGGGAAGAAGGCTTCAGGGTGCCCAATAAAATCCAGCAAGCGCCAGGACCGTCTCCTAAAGTTGATTCAGCTGCGGGATCGGGGCACCACCAGTACAGAGCTTGCTCAGGAATGGCAGCAGGCAGGTGTGAGTGCATCTGCACGCACAGTGAGGCGAAGCCTTTTGGAGGATGGCCTGGTGTCAAGAAGGGCAGCAAAGAAGCCACTTCTCTCCAGGAAAAACTTCGGGGACAGACTGATATTCTGCAAAAGGTACAGGGATTGGACTGCTGAGGACTGGGGTAAAGTAATTTTCTCTGATAAATCCCCTTTTCGATTGTTTGGGGCATCCGGAAAAAAGCTTGTCCGGAGAAGACAAGGTGAGCGCTACCATCAGTCCTGTGTCATGCCAACAGTAAAGCATCCTGAGACCATTCATGTGTGGGGTTGCTTCTCAGCCAAGGGAGTGGGCTCACTCACAATTTTGCCTAAGAACACAGCCATGAATAAAGAATGGTACCAACACATCCTCCGAGAGCAACTTCTCCCAACCATCCAGGAACAGTTTGTTGACAGACAATGCCTTTTCCAGCATGATGGAGCACCTTGCCATAAGGCAAAAGTGATAACTAAGTGGCTCGGGGAACAAAACATTGATATTTTGGGTCCATGGCCAGGAAACTCCCCAGCCCTTAATCCCATTGAGAACTTGTGGTCAATCCTCAAGAGGCGGGTGGACAAACGAAAACCCACAAATTCTGACAAACTCCAAGCATTGATTATGCAAGAATAGGCTGCCATCAGTCAGGATGTGGCCCAGAAGTTAATTGACAGCATGCCAGGGCGGATTGCAGAGGTCTTGAAAAAGATGGGTCAGCACTGCAAATATTAACTCTTTGCATGAACTTCATGTAATTGTGAATAAAAGCCTTTGACACTTATGAAGTTCTTGTAATTATACTTCAGTATTTCATAGTAACATCTGACAAAAATATCTAAAGACACTGAAGCAGCAAACTTTGTTGAAATTAATATTTGTGTCATTCTCAAAACTTTTGGCCACGACTGTAGAAGGTTTTCCCACATCCATTCAATGGAGTCAAGTCCAATGACAATAAACCACAATCAGACCACACTCTGTTGTCAACATCAACAGTATTTGCAGTGTTCCTTGGCATTCCCACGTTTGCAGTCTGGATCGCAGAATTGAACCACGGAACACTCTTAAAGGTCTTCCTTAGCCTGGTTAAACCAGACTGAATGTTCTGCTCACCAGTGAAACAATAGTGAGTGCAGGGCTCATTCTGATTGAACTAGGCTAGATTTTCCATAGCTTGCTAGCTATATCCTTGTGAACTTAGAACGCCCTCGAACCAGCACAATCTACTATACGTACTACGCACACTTATAAACTCAGCGAAATCAGAAACGTCCTCTCACTGTCAACTGCGTTTATTTTCAGCAAACTTAACGTGTAAATATTTGTATGAACGTATACAAGATTCAACAACTGAGACATAAACTGAACAAGTTCCACAGACATGTGACTAACAGAAATGGAATAATGTGTCTCTGAACAAAGGGGGGGTCAATCAAAAGTAACAGTCGGGTGTGGCCACCAACTGCATTAAGTACTGCAGTGCATATCCTCCTCATGGATTGCACCAGATTTGCCAGTTCTTGCTGTGAGATGTTACCCCACTCTTCCACCAAGGCACCTGCAAGTTCCCAGACATTTCTGAAGGGAATGGCCCTAGCCCTCACCCTCCGATCCAACAGGTCCCAGATGTGCTCAATGGGATTGAGATCCGGGCTCTTCGCTGGCCATGGCAGAACACTGACATTCCTGTCTTGCAGGAAAGAACACACAGAACGAGCAGTATGGCTGGTGGCATTGTCATGCTGGAGGGTCATGTCAGGATGAGCCTGCAGGAAGGGTACCACATGAGGGAGGAGGATGTTTTCCCTGTAACGCACAGCGTTGAGATTGCCTGCAATGACGACAAGCTCAGTCTGATGATGCTGTGACACACCGCCCCAGACCATGACGGACTCTCCACCTCCAAATCCATCCCGCTCCAGAGTACAGGCATCGGTGTAACGCTCATTCATTTAACGATAAGCGCGAATCCGACCATCACCCCTGGTGAGACAAAACCACGACCCGTCAGTGAAGAGCACTTTTTGCCAGTCCTGTCTGGTTCAGCGACGGTGGGTTTGTGCCCATAGGTGAAGTTGTTGCCGGTGATGTCTGGTGAGGACCTGCCTTACAACAGGCCTACAAGCCCTCAGTCCAGCCTCTCTCAGCCTGTTGCTTACAGTCTGAGCACAGATGGAGGAATTGTGCGTTCCTGGTATAACTCTTGCAGTTGCTGTTGCCATCCTGTATCTGTCCCGCAGGTGTGATGTTCGCATGTACCGATCCTGTGCAGGTGTTGTTACACGTGGTCTGCCACTGCGAGGACGATCAGCTGTCCATCCTGTCTCACTGTAGCGCTGTCTCAGTGTCTCACAGTGTCTCACATTGCAATTTATTGCCCTGGCCACATCTGCAGTCCTCATGCCTCCTTGCAGCATGCCTAAGGCACGTTCACGCAGATGAGCAGGGACCCTAGATATTTTTATTTTTGTGTTTTTCAGAGTCAGTAGAAAGGCCTCTTTAGTGTCCTTAGTTTTCATAACTATGACCTTAATTGCCTACCGTCTGTAAGCTGTTAGTATCTTAACGACCGTTCCACAGGTGCATGTAACATTAATTGTTTATGGTTAATTGAACAAGCATGGGAAACAGTGTTTAAATCCTTTCTAATGAAGATCTGTGAAGTTATTTGGATTTTTACGAATGATCTAATATACACACACCTCCCGATGCCATCTGCTGGCTAGTTCTCCTTTTCAAGTTCACACGTCTCTTCTCTTCCTGCTGAGTGCATAGCATGTCTCTTCTCACCTCAGCTATCCCTTCACATGCCCCAGCTTAGTCAGTATGTCTGTATTCTTTCTCTTAACCTCTCTCTTTCACCCACTTCCTCGTAAGCACTTTCTCTGTCCCTTTTCCTTTCGTCCCCTCTCTCTCTCCCTCTATTTCTCTCGTGCACATGCTCTCAGGCCCTGTATCATTCTCCTTTCTCTCCCGTCTCTCGCTCTCAGTACTGTACATCAAGCAACGCAGCGTTTCTCCTAAATATTTAATCTTAGGCGGGTCGCAAGTGCCCTGCAAAGCTTCATACAGTGAAAGGCTGCAGACCAACGTCAACATTGTCTGCTTTATGTAATAGCAGGGGAACACCGCTATAAGTAACAGACACTATTCAGAGCTTTCCTGTGGTATTCACTTCCCCAATTTAATTCACACTCATAACAACAGTCACCAATTTCAATGGGACACCAATTTAGCATCAGTGGTAGTGTACGTGTGTCTCTCTCTGTGGATTGGGTATGTGTGTGTATTGGGAGTTTCTTGATGACTTGAATAGGTGGTATTCAAAGGATTCACCGTCTGACCGATCGGAAATGCCCCCTAGGCTTAATTGTTTTGGCATAGTGCCAGACTGTGTGTGTGTGCAGCACAGATCCGTTTGACTGATTTTGTTCCGCTTGGCCTACCAGATGGTCTCCCATACATCTGTGTACCTTTACCCCAGATACCACTGTTCTTTACAACCCTTCACTCTGACAGAGAGACAGACAGGTAGACGGACTGACACCTGTCACAGCCACCATCGACCACTGTTGGCTCGATACAATAACATGGCATCAGAGTCCAAGTGCACAGTGCACTGTCTAGTCATGGAACAACTGGGGAAGCTGTTTTCATGGAAAGATTGAGACGGACAGGATCAGACAGGAACAGAGTGTACTTCCAACATGGCTATGAAAACACAGACAGACATTTAAAGCCGACTGTTCTTTTTTGAGTAACACACACACACACACACACACACACACACACACACACACACACACTGTCCCTTTCTGATGAATGACAGTGGGGTTGGGTTACCTGAGTGAAGGAATTGACGGTAATGTTTCAACTGGCATTTCCTTGGTATATCCTAGGAAATTATATAACACACACACACACTGCAACTTTTAAACAAGTATTTCACCCCAACCTGTGTTGAATTAGCAGCTAGTCACTTGACGGTGAATGAATGTCCAAGTAAGTGACTAAGGGTGTATTATTTATTTATATATATATATATATATATATAATATACAGCCCTACTTTTGACCAGTGGTAATATGTGGCTACGGGTGTATTATTTATATATATATATATATATATAATAATATATAGCCCTACTTTTGACCAGCACTACATAGGGAATAGGTTGCCATTCCTTTTCAGAAGCAGACTTTACTTGAAGCTGCTGTGACCCACATTTCTCTTCAGCTCACCACTTCTCTCTTTTCTTTTCCCTTTCTTTCTCACAGTCCTGGAGAAGAGCGAGTTCAAAGACGAATCGCAGTTCTTCCGTTTCTATGCCGACGAGGAGATGGAGGGCACGAGTTCCAAGAGCAAGCAGCTGCAACGCAATGACTTCAAGCTCATTGAGAACATCCTGGCCAAGTCCCTGGTGGTGAGCGTGATTACACACACACATGAACGTATACACACACACACACACACATGAACGTATACACACACACATGAACGTATACACACACACACATGAACGTATACACACACACACATGAACGTATACACACACACAGGAACGTACACACACACACACACTAATGTATACACACATGTATACACACACACACATGAACACACACACACAAACAAATGTATACACACACACACACACGAACACACACACACAGGAACGTATACACACACACACACACACACACACACACACACATGAACACACACACACACACACATGAACACACACACACACACACACACATGAACACACACACACACACACACACACACACACACACACACACACACACACACACACACACACACACACACACACACACACACACACACACATGAACACACACACACACACACATGAACACACACACACACGCGCGCATGTATACACACACACACAGTAATGTATACACACACACACACACATGAACACACACATGAACGTATACACACACACGAACGTATACACACACACACGAACGTATACACACACACACACGAACGTATACACACACACGAACGTATACACACACACACGAACGTATACACACACACACGAACGTATACACACACACACGAACGTATACACACACACACGAACGTATACACACACACACGAACGTATACACACACACACACGAACGTATACACACACACACGAACGTATACACACACACACACGAACGTATACACACACACACACGAACGTATACACACACACACACACGAACGTATACACACACACACACGAACGTATATACACACACACACACGAACGTATACACACACACACACACATGAACGTGTACACACACATAAACACACACAAATGTATACACACACACACACACGAATGTACACACACACTTACATACATGAACATTATACAGTACACACACACACATGAACATAAGTAAACACAGGCATGAACACACACTTGCACATAAATGAACACCTGCATCTGTGTATGATCATGACAGCGCTATACAGAATTATTTGCCAGTAATTCATTGCATGGTTTATCCACTGCTGTACCAATAAGCTACCACTCAGTGTTATTTAGAGGACTAGGTTTTTGACTTCACCAGAGGTCTGGGCATGATTTGGAAACAGCCATGTCCTGTCCTCCGCTCCACAAGGCCTGTGCGTACACGTGACGGCGTGAACCACATCTGGATGTGGGTCTCAGAGAGCACTTGAAGATGTCTCATCCCCCGTGGCTGTTGCAACTCAAAGCATCTCCTCCTCACGCCTTTGAAGACGAGACAGGGCTTTGAAGTCCTTCTGATCCAACAGCGTATTAATGGCAGTTGTCTTTTACAAATTGTGTGTGTGTGTGTAGGTCTCATAGGAGGCGAGCATCAGGAAGAACCATTTGATGGCTCATCAGATGGTTTGCTCGTAGTCAAACCGAAACAATTGCTAACATTTGTTCCGTTTGAACGCTAAAGGGCTAAGAAATAAATATAATCGACAGTATGTAAGGAATGTCACGTATCGACACCCACAAACGCTCAAGAGTTCGGTTGAAATGCGTAGGAGGACGTTGTAGAGACCTTTTGAAGAAGATGTTCCTTGAGAGGAACCATCACGTACATGCTTCCATGCGTGAGCTGCAGTTAGACTTGACTTACCCCCCTACTGTGTGTGAAGAGGCTCTGACCTTTAACCATCTCACCCTTGATTGGCCATGTTTGTTGCCATAAAGTGACCCCCCCCCCCCAAGCACTCTGAAGAAAAGCTGTCTCATTATTTGAAAAGTAGAGTCCACGGCAGAAAGGAACATGGCGGTGTCTCTGTTTGACTGTGTAGATTTTGTGTGTGTCTGAGACAGCCTTGCCTGTGTGGCTCCCCATCTCTCCTCACATTCTCGCTCTCTCCCCTCTCTCCCTCTCACTCTCTCACTCTCCTTCTCACATTCTCTCTCTCCCCTCTCTCCCTCTCACTCTCTCTCTCTCTCTCTCTCTCTCTCTCTCTCTCTCTCTCACATTCTCTCTCTCTCCCCTCTCTCACTCTCTCTCTCTCTCTCTCTCTCTCTCTCTCTCTCTCTCTCTCTCTCTCTCACATTCTCTCTCTCTCCCCTCTCTCCCTCTCACTCTCTCTCTCTCACATTCTCTCTCTCTCCCCTCTCACTCTCTCACTCTCCTTCTCACATTCTCTCTCTCTCCCCTCTCTCCCTCTCACTCTCTCACTCTCCTTCTCACATTCTCTCTCTCTCCCCTCTCTCCCTCTCACTCTCTCTCTCTCTCTCTCTCTCAATTCAATTCAATTCAATTCAATGGACTTTATTGACATGGAAAGTTATTATTACTTACATTGTCAAAGTATACATATCGAAAAATTTAAATAAAATATATATGTATATATATACACAAAATATATATATATTTATATATAAATAAATGGTGGGACTAACAGTAATAATAATAGTAGTAGTAGTGGACATGGGATTACCATTAATAACAGCTACAACAACAATATTAATCAGAACAACAATACATTAAAGCAACAGTAGTAGACCAGTGTCAACATGACTGAGAAGACACATGACCTGGTACGAAAGACAAAACAAAACTAAGCTAAATGGGAAATATTATCAACATTACTTTGCATTTTTCACTGGCTGTCCCTCAGGCTGTGGCAGGAGGACACATATTTGGCTGCCAAAACTGCACATTTTGGCTTTTCACCCAACAAATATTTGAATTTTTCTTCATCTTTTATAGTTTCAAATTCTTTGTATTGAATTATAATTTTGGGAAAGAAATATGCTCTTAGGTCTGAGTATTTGTCACAGTGTAGTAGGAAATGCACTTCTGTCTCTACCTCTCCCCTGGAGCAGAGTGAGCACAGCCTGTCCTCCCTGGGCAGCCAGGTTTGTCTGTGACGACCGGTCTCTATAGCCAGACTGTGCTCACTGAGTCTGTACCTAGTCAATGTTTTCCTCAGTTTTCTATCAGTCACAGTGGTCAGATAGTCTGCCACCATGTACTGTCTGTTTAGAGCCAAATAGCATTGAAGTTTACTTTGATTTTTTGTGGTGTCTTTCCAATAGGTTATATATTTTTCTTTTTGTTTTGTGATGATTTGGTTGGGCCAGATTTTCTGAGGGCTGTCCCGAGGCTCTATGGGGTTGGTTTGGGTTGGTGAACTGAGCCTCAGAACCAGCTGGCTGAGGGGACTCTTCTCTGGTTTCATCTCTTGACATTGTAGAGCTGTGTGATGGAATGTTTTAGGGTCACTTGTTTTTAGATGGTTGTAAAATTTGATGGCTCTTTTTTCTATTCGAATGAGGAGGGGATATTGGCCCAATTCTGCCCTACATGCGTTATTTGGAGTTTTTCTTTGTACTTGCAATACAGTCTTGCAAAACTCTGCATGCAATACTTCAATTGGATGTTTGTCCCATTTAGTAAATTCATTATTAGAGAGTGGACCCCATACTTCACTGCCATATAGAGCAATTGGTTCTATAACTGATTGAAAAATTTTGAGCCAGATTCTAATTGGAATTTCAATTTTGATGTTCCTTTTAATGGCATAGAATGCTCTTCTTGCTTTGTCTCTCAGCTCATTCACAGCCATGTGAAAGCTACCTGTGTTGCTGATATTTAGTCCTAGATATGTGTAGTTTTTGGTGTGTTCTAATAGAACTGTGTCCAAATAGAATTTATATTTGTCATCCTTATTTCCGGACCTTTTTTGGAATATCATTATATTTGTTTTTTTTAGATTAACGGTCAGAGCCCAAGTCTGACAGAACCTGTGAAGATGATCTAGGTGTTGCTGTAACCCCTCTTTAGTGGGAGACAGCAGCACCAGGTCATCTGCGTACAGCAGACACTTGATTTCAGTGTTGTGTAGGGTGATACCAGGTGCTGTCGATTCTTCTAATGTTTTTGCCAATTCATTCATGTAGATGTTAAATAATGTTGGACTTATTGGGCAGCCCTGTTTCACTCCCCGCCCCTGAGAGAAGAAGTCTGTTTGCTTGTTGCCAATTTTAACCGCACATTTGTTTTTAGTGTACATTGATTTAATAAAATCATATGTTTTCCCTCCAATACCACTTTCTATTAGTTTATAAAAAAGACCTTCGTGCCAAATTGAATCAAATGCTTTCTTGAAATCTACAAAACACGAGTAGATTTTGCCTTTGTTTTGGTTAACTTGTTTATCAATTAGAGTGTGGAGGGTGTAAATGTGGTCTGTTGTACGATAATTTTTTAGAAATCCAATCTGGCTTCTGCTCAGGACGTTGTGTTCGTCAAGGAAATGATGTAGTCTGCTATTTATAATACTGCAGAGAATTTTCCCCAAGTTGCTGTTAACGCATATTCCTCTGTAATTATTTGGGTCAAATTTGTCTCCATTTTTATAGATTGGTGTGATCAGTCCCTGGTTCCAAATATCGGGGAAAATACCTGCAGTGAGGATAATGTTGAAGAGTTTGAGTATAGCCAATTTGAATTTGTGGTCTGTATATTTGATCATTTCATTTAAAATCCCATCAGCACCACAGGCCTTTTTGGGTTGGAGATTGCATATTTTTTCCAATAATTCTTCTTCTGTAATTGGGGTATCCACAGGATTCTGATAGTCTTTGACTGCTAATTCAAGGATTTGTAATTTTTCTTGTATATCTTTTTGTTCTGGGCTCTTTGTTATATTGCTGTAGAGGTTTGCAAAGTGATTTCTCCACATATCCCCATTTTGGATAGCCAACTCCTCATGATGAGGTTTGTTTAATTTATTCCAATTCTCCCAGAAGTGGTTTGATTCTATGGATTCCTCAATTCCATCCAGCTGATTTCTAATGTGCTGTTCCTTTTTTGTTCTTAGGGTGCGTTTGTATTGCTTCAGTGTTTCCCCATATTGAAGGCGTATATTTTTGTTGTCTGGTTCTCTGTGTTTTTGATTAGATATATTTCTCAATGACTTTCTTAGATTTTTGCAATCATTATCAAACCATTTTTCATTATCTGTTATTTTTGGTTTGCTCTTATGCTTCTTTAGATTAGCCAAGGAGGCTAATTTGTCAAATATAAAGTTTATGTTCCTAACGGCCAAATTTACACCTTCATTGCTGAAGGAGAATGTTAAGGCTAAAAAGTTGTCCAGGAGAGATTGTATTTTTTGGCTACTAATTGCTTTTTGGTAGATGTCTGTACTGTTTGCACTCCATCTATAGGCTTGTTTAGTACCATGTAATTTATTGGGCCATGATGCTTCATGGTTGGGTTCTGCTCTTCTCAGATACACTGTGATTTTACTGTGGTCTGAGAGAGGTGTTAGTGGGCTGACTGTGAAGGCTCTGAGAGACTCTGGGTTTAGGTCGGTGAGGAAGTAGTCTACAGTGCTGCTGCCAAGGGATGAGCTGTAGGTGTACCTACCAAAAGAGTCTCCTCTCAGCCTGCCATTGACTATGTACAGACCCAGTGTTCGACAGAGCCTCAGGAGCTGTAATCCATTTTTGTTTTTCACTTTGTCATAGTTGTTTCTGTGGGGGTATGTGGGGAGGGAAAGGTTATTGCTTCCTGGTAGGTGTTTATCCCCATGACTGTTAATAGTGTCTTGTTCTTCTGCTATTCTAGCATTCAGGTCTCCACAGACCAGTACGTTGCCTTGGGCCTGAAAGTGACTAATCTCTCCCTCTAGAATGGAGAAGCTCTCTTCGTTGAAGTAGGGTGACTCTGAGGGGGGAATGTATGTGGCACAGAGGAAGACGTTTTTATCTGTCAAGATAGCCTCCTTGTTGATTTTTAACCAGATAAAGAATTCTCCTGTTTTGATCAATTCGATTGAATTAATTAGTTCAGATTTATACCATATTAGCATTCCCCCTGAGTCTCTGCCCTGTTTGATTCCTTTTAATTTAGTGGATGGTATGATTATCTACCTATAACCTAGTGGACAGCCAGTGGAAACATCACCTCTGCACCATGTTTCCTGTAGTACTAAAATATCAACATCATCAATTTCTTTCAGGAAGTCTGGGTTTCTGCTCTTTAGCCCAAAAGCAGAGGACTTCAATCCTTGTATATTCCAACATCTCTCTCTCTCTCTCTCTCTCTCTCACATTCTCTCTCTCTCTCTCTCTCTCACATTCTCTCTCTCTCACTCTCTCTCCTTCTCACATTCTCTCTCTCTCCCCTCTCTCCCTCTCACTCTCTCCTTCTCACATTCTCTCTCTCTCCCCTCTCTCCCTCTCACTCTCTCACTCTCCTTCTCACATTCTCTCTCTCTCCCCTCTCTCCCTCTCACTCTCTCTCCTTCTCACATTCTCTCTCTCTCCCCTCTCTCCCTCTCACTCTCTCTCCTTCTCACGTTCTCTCTCTCCTCTCTCTCCCTCTCCCTCTCACTCTCTCTCCTTCTCACGTTCTCTCTCTCCCCTCTCTCTCCTTCTCACGTTTTCTCTCTCCCTCTGTCACTCTTTCTATATTAGTTTCTCGTCATCTAATGTTCTGTCTCTCTCACACTCTTTCTCTCTCTCAGTCCCTTCCTCTCGCACTCTCGGTCTCTCTTGATCGACGCATCAACACCGTGCGACTCTCCGCCGTGACATTCACCAACAGGTGCTAGAAGAATGAGAGTAAAAGGTCAAACCCACCTCAGAAAAGGGCGGGAAACTGGGAGCTACATCGAGTTACATTGTGTCCAGCTAACATAAGTGCATTAGCTTTTCCTAGCGTTTCGTCAGCAGAACGAACGAGGAAGTAGACCCTTTTTATTTTGCTCGGAGACGCCCCATCCCTGATGATTAGCTCAAATGCTAATCCTTCCCAGTCCCTACAGCTATGACTGAAGTGATAGACTGACGCACACACACACACACACACACACACACACACACACACACACACACACACACACACACACACACACACACACACACACACACACACACACACACACACACACAGCTCCTTGATGCTGCAGAGCCATTGTTTAGTCTTTCTCCTTTTAGCAGTCTCCTCAGACGGGCGTTAGCGATAGTCATCTTATCACAACTCTGCAGTAGGGAGATAACCCCCACCGTGTGATTGTTAGTGCCCGGTAATGGAATCGTCCCAAATAAACCTACATGTGACGTACGCATTTGACCCAGGTCTGTTCATTGCCATTGTGTCATTCGGTTGTCATTGACCTGTACAGTGATTGCCAGAGAAAATGTCCGGATTTTGTTGGTTCCTTCATTTTGCGCAATGGGTGAATGAATTAGTCAATGAATCAGTCAATGTCAATCAATGCCTTCTAAGCTCCTTGGTTGACGTTGTGTTTGTTTCTCTCCCCACAGATCCACCCTGAGGAGGAGGACTACGGCTTTGAAATCGAGGAGAAGAACAAGGCCATCGTGGTGAAGTCTGTCACCAGGGGCTCTCACGCCGAGGTGAGGAGTCTACAGACACACACACACACAGTCAACACACACACAATTCTGTGCTTCTTCCTTCTCACTGACAGAGTCCATTAGTCCCAGTGATTCAGGCGCTGGTGGTTCTGTCACTCTCCTCAGGGCATCTATTCTCAGTGTGGGGATCAGATCAGCCGTATTACATTAGACATGCCTGCTCACATTCTCCTCAATGCCACCACACGCCACAACATGACATCCCAGCTCTGTGTGTGTGTGTGTGTGTGTGTGCTTACGTGTGTGTGTGTGTGTGTGCTTACGTGTGTGCTTACGTGTGTGCTTACGTGTGTGCTTACGTGTGTGCTTACGTGTGTGTGTGTGTGTGTGTGTGTGTGTGTGTGTGTGTGTGTGTGTGTGTGTGTGTGCGCGCTTACGCGTGTGTATGTACGCGCCTGCACACGTTTCCATCTGTTTTTCTGCCTGCAGCCTCATGGGAGGACAGCCTTCTATCTCCTCTCTCCTGACTCAACTAATCAGGCTCTTGGTATCTTGTTGATTGGTTGAATCAGAGGAACTAGTGTTGGGATGGAACAACGACTGGGGTTCTCTGAGTGAAGGGATTGGGGGAAACAGCCTTACTGCACTCCTTCCCTTACTGTCCCTTACGGTCTTTCTCCCCTCCCTTGTTCCCTGTCCCCTCCATCTCACTCCTCATCCCCCTCTATCGCCTCGGCTTCTCTGCTCCAGACAGTGCCAGTTTAGTTCGGTCTGTGTGTGTGTGTGTGTGTGTGTGTGTGTGTGTGTGTGTGTGTGCGTGCCAGCATTGTGAATGAGGCTCAGTTGATTCACAGGGCCCAGTGAAAAACCCTGGGAGAGCCAGGGACTCCAGGAGGGTCGGGGGGAGAATACCAAACATGCGCACACACACACACATACTCAGAGGGCCACTGTGCCTGGCTGTCCCTATTCTGGTCTGTCCTCCAAAGCCAAGCGGATCTGGTCCCTGCGTCCTGGGCAGAGAGGATATAGAGGATGCATTATTCTCACGACGTGACCAGACACATGCACGCAAAACCCATCACAGTTCAATATGCATTAATGCCCTGCAAATGTGCAAAGCTCATATCGTTGACCTTCTTGATTAGCGTTTTTTTTTTATGTTATCATTAAGATTTCACTTGAATGCTTTTCCCCATTATTTAACCAGGTTTTATACGCGAAATCTGGTCAAATTGTTCGCAAGCAATTTTACATCTGCAGAGCAAAATGGCCGCTGATCTAGCATGAAATGATGAGACAACCTATCCGGACGCTTCACCGGTGTTGTTTCCACTCCATTCCTCCCTCTCCAGATGGCGGGGCTGCAGGCGGGCAGGAAGATATTCACCATCAACGAGGACCTGGTGTTCCTCAGGCCCTTCCAGGAGGTGGAGACCATGATCAACCAGGCCTTCTGCATCCGCCGCTCCTTACGCCTGCTGGTCAACACCAAGGCAAAAGAGTGAGTTACAGTATAGTAGTACAACCATGGACACACACGTATACACATACCCAATTTCATTACACACACACACACACACACACACACACACACACACACACACACACACACACACACACACACATGCGCACACTTAACTAGACACACAGGCTCAGTGTTTGGCCAGTCTCTGATTCACTCTCTTGTTGATTTAGGATCGTGAAGGTTCCAGACACTCCAGATCCCCTGTCCTTCAAACTCTGTGGCTCCGCCCCACCTCATGTACACGCAGTAAGGAAAGGTGAGTAACAACCGCTTTGATTGGCGCTCTCTGAATGTGACCTTGAGTCTTGGGGTTCACTCATTGAACGTGACACCACACAGAGGAAATATGTACTGCATCGTCTGTTAAATTGCTAGTGATTTAGTCACGTCTTGTCCGTTAATAGACCATTTATGGGAGGGAACCTGGAATGTTGGTATACATGCCAGAAACCTGTCTTTAAATTATAGGATGAGGTAACGTTACCTTCCAGCCATGCACCTGTCAGCTTCAGTTCCCTTTTACTGAAGCTCTGCTTTTTAGGACCACATGTTCGCTAGGGCTCAAAGTTAAAATCCTAAAAGACGGTGCTCCCCCCTACACACACACAGAACTTAACTCCTCTATGTTAATACAACCACCTGGGCCACATTCCCCCGGTACACCGCCTGCTAGGCAGATGTTTATATCATATAAAAAGAAGAAGCGAAAGAAGGGGGGGGAGGATTTACGACTATCGAGTTGCGAGCGATTGGTCCAAATGTGTAAAACAGCTGGAAGAGGAGGTAGGAGAAAATGGCCGACTCCTTTCTGTAGCATCCAGGGATGAGGACAAACACACACACGCAGGCTGCGGAGTGTGGGGTTCCTTCCAGCTACCGGCCCCATATGAGTTGTCTCTGAATGATGTCAGACTCTCCAGGCACTCTCTCATCTCCTAAATCAGGGCCCTACTTGACGGCTGGGAGGGGTTGCTGCTAAACTGAAGTTATGGCGTTGTGTGCTTTGTGTGAGGTGGATGACAGGGAAAGGGATGCTAGGCCTGGTATTTTAAAATGGGACAGGAATATCTGTTTAGTGCACAGCTAAAGTGTTACCAGGAGTTATTTGAAGTTCTTACACCCACGTATGTCTTCATGTGTGCGTATCTCTTTCTTTGAGGATGATGGCCTTGGATAGGTCTTCTCTAATGAACAGATTCTTCATTTCAATGAGATGTCCTAATTGAATGACGGTTACATTGAATAAAATACATATTTACATGAAGGACTAGATTTAAAAGAAATTATGCATTGCACTTACAGTATATTACAATTTGTAGAATTTTTGTTTGGGGGGGGTGTGACTAAAAGTATGACCGCATTGCGATTACAATGACGACCCTGCAGGCATATCCAAATGTGATCCCTGACCCCTGTGTGATATTCAGGGTCGGAGGCGGCGGCAGCGGGCCTCCAGCCAGGTCAGTGTATCCTGAAGGTGAACGGCAACAGCATGAACCTCAGTGACTACCAGGAGGTCCTGGAGCACTTCTCCTCCTCCCAGCAGGAGCATCCCGACATGGTGAGAGACCTGGCATTGGTTTAATTCTGTCTGCATAATGTTAGGGGAAACAAATGTTCGGAGATGGTGAGATTCAACCACAAAGGCATGGCCCAGTCTTTCCCAGTCCTGGTTCTGGGGGACCCAAAGATGTGCAAATTGTTTTCTTTTTACCTTATCACTAACATACCTGATTCCACTTATCAAAAGCTTGATGATGAGTTGAGTCAAGTGCCGAAGCGCCAGGATTGGATTGGAGAACACTGAGAACACTGAACACTGATTGGAGAACACAACCATTGCTACTTTTCTACCAGTGTCAAGATGTTTTTCCACCAAACTAGTGTGTTCCCTTCTACAGTGTCACATGCAAGGTTTTATTTGTTGCGTCACAACTAGGGTTCTTCCTCATTCTCAGTTTCAGTCTTCTGCCAGTAGACCTCTTTCACCCCTTGTTTTTCTTTTCCTACTGCGTCAAATACTGTGTTTTGGCTTTATCCAGCTTGGGACCCAGCAGGATGTGTAGTACTGTGGTGCTTTTTTATTAGGTGATGTGTTGATATTTACTCTAGCTCCTCTCCTCTTTTCCAATCCCCTGCTTTGTTGATGTTTACCCTGGATTCTCTTGTCCTATCCCCTTGCCCAGTCAAATCTCCTCAGAGCTGCTCTGTTTGGACCACATCTCTGTTAGTTCTTTCACACAGCTGGTTTAATTGCCAGTGTGTTTCCTGAACCAGTGCCATGTTCTATGAGAAAATATGCATATACAGGGCCTTCAGTAAGTATTCATACCCCTTGACTTATTCCACATTTTATTGTTACATTCTGAATTCAAAATGGATTAAAACATTGTTTTATCTCACCCATCTACACACAATACCCCATAATGAGAAAGTGTAAACATATATTTATTTTACATTTTTGCACATTTATTGATCCCTAATTTACATAAGTATTCCCACACCTTTGCTATGACACTCCAAATTGAGCTCAGGTGCATCCAATTTCCTTTGACCATCCTTGAGATGTCACTACTACTTGATTGGAGTCTATTGTGGCCAATTCCTGTGGCCAATTCAATTGTTTGGACATGATTTAGAGGGTCCCACAGTTGACAGTGCATGTCAGAGCAGAAACTATACCATGAAGTCCAAGGAAATGTCTGTAGATCTCCGAGATAGAATTGTGATGAGGCATATATCTGGGGAAGAGTTTAAAACAATTTCTAATATGTAGAAAGTTTCCAAGAGCACAGTGGTCTCCATCATTGGGAAATTGAAAAAATATGTAACTACCCAGACTTTGCCAAGAGCTGGCTGTCCAACCAAAGTGAGCAACCAGCCAAGAAGGACCTTGGTCAGGGAGGTGACCAAGAACCCAATGACCACTCTGACAAAACTACAGCATTCCTTAGTTGAGATGGGAGAACCTGCCAGAAGAACAGTTTCTACAGCACTTCACCAATCTGGGCTTCATTGGGAGAGTGGCCAAACAGAAGGCACTCCAGAGAAAAAAGCACATGGCAGCACGCCTGGAGTTTGCAAAAAGGCACGTGAAATATTCTGAGAGCGTAAGGCAAAAGACTCTGTGGTCTGATGAAACAAAATGTTAACTCTTTGGCCTGAATGCAAAGAGCTATGTCTGGAGAAAACCAGGCCCAGCTTATCACCAGTCTAACCCCATCCCTACTGTGAAGCTTGGTGGTGGCAGCATCATGGTATCAGAATGCATTTCAGCGGTAGGGACTGGGAGACTGGTAAGGATAGAGGAAACAATACAGGCAAATCCTTGATGACAAACTGTTTCAGACTGTAAATGAAGATTTACGTTCCAACAGGACAGTGACCCCAAGCATACAGTGAAAGCAACACTGGAATGGCTTCAGAACAAGAATGTGAAAGTCCTTGAGTGGCTCAGCCAAAGCCCAGACTTGAATCCCATTGAAAATCTGTGGAAAGACTTGAAGATTTGCTGTTCACCGCCGCTCCCCATCTACCTTAAGAGAGCTTCAGAAAATCTGCAAGAAAGAATGGGAGAAAAGTCCCCAAATCCAGATGTGCAATGCCGATACAGACATACATACCCAAGGCGACAGGTAGCCTAGTGGTTAGAGCGTTGGGCCGGTAACTGAAAGGTTGCTGGATCAAATCCCCGAGCTGACAAGGTTAAAATCTGTTGTTCTGCCCCTGAGCAAGGCAGTTAACCCACTGTTCCCTGGGCACCGAAGACGTGGATGTCGATTATGGCAGCCCCCTGCACCTCTCTGCTTCAGAGTGGTTGGGTTAAATGAGGAAGACGCATTTCAGTTGAATACATTCAGTTGGACAATTGACTAGGTCTCCCCCTTTCCCAAGACGGCTCAAAGCTGTAATGGTACGTCAGCACGGCCGGCGTCAAAGGTGCTTCTACAAAGTATTTACTCGTGAATATTTAAGTAAACTGTATGATGGCATGTACAGAAACACACACCAATGTTTGACTCCAATGTGTGTCCCTCTCTGTGTCCTGTAAGTGTCAGTGGGTGTATCGGGCATTTGAGGATGTTGAGGAGGACAGGGGGTCGTTCAGGGCCTGCCCAGCAGAGAATGGCTCTGAGACCGAGGAGGAGAATGTCAGGAATGGAACAGGTACTGCAGTGTATACTACCTCTGGTTCGTATGTGTGGGTTTGTCTCTGTCCATCTATCCGACAACGGGTGTGTACTCAAAAGCATCCTGTATTTTGTGTCTCATCCAGACTATAGCCTGAGCAGGCTGTCCATGTCTGATGACTCTGTGCCTCTGGTGAGCATGATGGTTGACAACGTGCACCTGGAGCATGGCGTGGTGTACGAGTACGTCAGCACGGCCGGCGTCAAGAGCCACGTCCTGGAGAAGATGGTGGAGCCCAAGGGCTGCTTCAGCCTCACCGCCAAAGTACATGTCCATTGTTGTTGTTAGCATGCTAATGCTAACACTGCTCAGCAGTTTGTGGTATACTGCTGGAGCAGGTTGGCCCACAATACATATATATTGTTGTTGTGTTCTTCTAGCATTGGCACTATGTGTTTCTGTTCATAGCCACAGCCACGACTTGTTAACATTAGCATTTATGACAGAAAACAATTGGAGTTAATGCTTCCCAAATTACATGCTGTTCAATTCCATGACTTAAAACATTTGTTTTCACCTGTCAGATCCTGGAGGCCTTTGCCGGTGATGACAGCCATTTTGTGCGCAACTGCAGCCAGCTGATCTCACAGAGCGACCGCGTGGTGTCGATGCCTCAGTTTGAGTTCAGGAACATCTGTGACACCAAGCTGGAGAGCATCCGCCGACGAATCAGCAGCTACCAGCAGGTACAGGAACTACAGGATCCCTCTGTCTCCCATAGCCCCATATGTAGTGCAAGAACAGCTACAAACACGGACTGCTTGCCACTTGTCTTCAACTCTTTTGTACATGCACACTCACTCTCTCCCTCAAGCATACGCGCGCGCACAAACACACACCACCCCACTTCAGTAATTCAGCACCAACTACACCCCACACACACACACACACACACACACACACACACACACACACACACACACACACACACACACACACACACCCCCCCTCACTTCAGTAATTCACCATCAACTACACCCTACTCACACAGACTCACACATACCCCCCCACTTCAGTAATTCAGCACCAACTACACCCCACTCACACAGACAACACACACATATCAGCAGTGAGCATTGAGCCATCATTATGTTACAGCGGTGTAGGTACCAATTTCAATCTCCTTCGTTGTGTGTGATTGTTTTCAGTTTGCCCAGGAGCTGAGGAACAAGGCGTGTCCCACGTTCAAGCAGGCGGGTGTGCGGCCTCACCCACTGGGCTGCATGGACTTTGTGCCCACCAACTGCCACGTCAACCTGATGCAGGTATCTTACCCCAAGACCACCACGGCCACTGGCAGGGCCTTCAGCATCCGCTTTGGACGCAAGAACTCCTTCTTCGGCCTGGACCCCGACCAAGGTGGGGCGAGCAGATGTGTGTGTGTGTGTGTGTGTGTGTGTGTGTGTGTGTGTGTGTGCGTGTGCGCACACATGGACGCATAAGACGCACGTGCATGTATGAACTGAGACACACACACATACCTTTTGCTTACACATTGAGAAGAACAGCACGCAAATACGACAATAGAGCCCAGTTGAATCATATCAATGCCTAAGTTCAGTTTTTTTGTGTAAGTCAAATCACATTTGAGTTTTTTTGCCAACAATAGCCAATATCCCCTTAACAACATTACGCTGCCAGCCTTTAAGGCTTCAAACAAAGAGATCATTTCAACTAATTACCCTCTCTGACCAATTAAATCCCATTGTGCAAATGACTTTATGAGCTCTCGTGATGAACCAAACCTTGTTACCCTTGAGCCGTATATAGGGACAATTCCCACAGTAAATTAGCAGGAATGTAGTTGTAATCCCACCACTAATCGTCCCCGTCGGTCGCCCATTAAAAACCTCCATTAGCCTCAGGCGACCCTCCTTCCACCCCCCACGCCGTCACGTGTATCTGTCTTCTCTGTGGGGGATGAGTGATGTCACCAAAGCGGGCCCTCCAAGGCACCAAGGGTGGGATATTCAGAGAGTAAGAGGGTGATGGGGATCATTAGATTACTTTACTGTAGACGTTGTTAGGTCAAGGGACAAAGAGCGAGGGACAGAGAGGGAGTGAGAGAAAGTGAGCGTGAGATAAACAGAGACGGTTATAGAGTCAGAGAGAGCGAGGGAGTGAGATCTTAAAATATAACATTATACACTGGGTATACAAAACATGTAGAATGACATAGACTGACCAGGTGAATCCAGGTGACAGCTATGATCCCTTATTGATGTCACTTGTTAAATCCACTTCAATCAGTGTAGATGAAGGGGAGGAGACAGGTTAAATAAGGATTTTTATGTCTTGAGAGAATTGAGACATGGATGGTGTATATGTGCCATTTAGAGGGTGAATGGGCAAGACAAAAGATTGAAGTGCCTTTGAACGGGGTATGGTAGTAGGTGCCAGGCGCACCGGTTTGTGTCAAGAACTGCAACGCTGCTGGGTTTTTCACGCTCAACAGTTTTCCGTGTGTATCAAGAATGGTCCTCCACCTAAAGGACATCCAGACAACTTGACATAACTGTGGGAAGCATTGGAGTCAACATGGGCCACCATCCCTGTGGAACACTTTTGACACCTTGACACTTTTGACACCTATTCCCTAACGAATTGAGGCTGTCCTGAGGGTAAAAAGGGGGGCGCAACTCAATATTTGGAAGATGTTTCTAATGTTTGTTATACTCCGTGAATACAGTTGAATTGTGGAATTGGAATTGTGATACAGTGAATTATAAGTGAAATTGTTTGGAAACAATTGTTGGAAAAATTACTTGTCATGCACAAAGTAGATGTTCTAACCGACTTGCCACAACTATAGTTTGTTAACAAGAAATTTGTAGAGTGGTTGAAAAACGAGTTTTAATGACTCCAACCTAAGTGTATGTAAACGTCCGACTTCAACTGTATGTATCTCTATGGGCCCATATGGTCCTCCTGTCAGTTTTGTCTCTCGGTGGTTTCAGTAGCCTGCCGCTTGGCCTGTCACCCGGCCGCCGCTCCGTGCCGAACCACAGAGACACTCAGACGAAGACGGGGGAGGAAGCTGCAACAGACAGCCAGCCGTCTGAGATAACCATTAGCATTGTTTCAACCTGTCTCTCGCAGCATGATTTGACATCTACTCTGCAGTTGTGTCGCGCCAAGACGTTGTCTTTTCAACATGTGCGAGACTTGGCAATTCCCCCAGCAACCGAGTTTAAAGTTTCTTTACCAGGCTAAACAATTACGTTTTTTACAACTCCAAAGTGATGGCTTCATTGGCTTTGCGGTCAGAAATGCATGGACAAAATGTCTGCTTTTTTAGTGGATTTAGTAGCCTCATAGAGTGCTCAGGGCTGGAATGTGCACAAAGTATAGGAGCTCCTCGACTTAATGGTAGCCTATGCTATTATGTGCTAACGTTACACCCTCAGGCTCCACGAAAAGGACATAGAATTTTGAATTAGACCTCAATACCAAATAAAATAATTTTTACTGTGTTTTTGTCACGTTCTAGGCATTTCTTCACGACTCGCAAGGCAGTAGAATGTACATAGAATGCATAGAATACATACATCTCTCTCTCCCTCTCTCTTTCCCTTTCTTCCCTCTATTTCTATTTCTATATATATAATATAAGGCCCTTCATATAAAAGCACAGTTTTTGTCAAAACAATAGGCCGTATATTCACCAGAGTGTTTTTGTGTATGAAGGCTGAACATCTGGTGTAGATATGGGTCTCTGGAAGTGAGAGTTGATTGTCTCCTCTCTCTCTCTCGCTCCCTCTCTCTTTCCCTTTCTTCCCTCCTCTATTTCTACCTCTGCTTTTCTGTGAAGTACAGCTGCTTTCACTTCATTTACCTTTCTTTGCCTCTATTTATCTATCTATTTATTTTCTCTCTCCCCACAGCTAACCTGAACCCAATGTCCCACACCCAGCACTGTGTGACAAGCATGGGCGCCCCGTCCTACAGCTGCAGCGGTCTGGGAGAGGAGGGGGAGTGGGACATCGAGGGCTCTGGAGAGGGCACTCCAGACAGGAGGCAGCAGGCCCACCGGGGGAAGGGCCTCAGCTTCCTGCTCAAACAGGAGGACATGGAGATCCAGGACGCATACATCCGCCTCTACAGCCGCCTAGACATCGCTGTCCGAGAGATGAGGCAGTACGTCACCCAGATAGATGTGTAAGTACACATATGTGAAAATCCTCGCTAAGTACCTATGTCAGGGATCTCAAACTGGTGGCCCGCGAGCCAGACACGGCCCACGGCCCGATATACTGTATGTATGAGTATCATTGCTAAATACCTGAATTTCATTGTTCAACTTTACCCAAGGTACCCCAATAGTGTGAGTACCCAAATAATACACATGTAGGCACCCACAATGACATGAGTGGTTTTAGAATCGCCAAATTATATATCACCGTCGTTTATTTTTAGTTCCTGTAGTCTATTCGTTGACATTTTCCTCTGAAGATCTGTTATTATTCTGCATGAATATGGAAAGCTGGAAGGCCAAGATATTATGAAACCATTGTCCCCAGGCAGCCTTCCTGAGACCCACGCCAAACCCCCTTTGTCTGACTGCCCTTTTTGCTTGTTTAATGTGGATACTTTGAAAACAGGAGAATTCGTCAGTCCAAAACTGTTTATGGATTTGGCTAACAGCAACAGGCCGTGAAGCCACTACCCCATTGAAAGGAGGGAAAACCTTCTCTACTGTGTTTGTGCATGTGTGTGTAAAAGATATGTGTGCGCATATAAAAGCAATATATGTGAGTTCACATTATAAGAATATCTCTACTCGTACTATTCATGTGTTTTCTCCTCCTATGTGACGGTCGATAACTGCAGCCTGCTGTCGTCCATCACGGAGCCCACCCAGCCGCAGGGCAGCGAGCCCCCAGCCTACGAGGCCAGCCAGCCCCCCTCCGTGGCCCCTGAGGAGGGGGACCAGGAAAAAGCAGAGCACGGGGGCATCAAGAGGGTCTGCTTCAAGGTGACTGAGGAGGACCAGGAGGACTCGGGCCACGACACCATGAGCTACAGGGACTCCTACAGGTAAGATAAGATGAGAGTTGAGATAAGATTCACTTTATTGTCCCTGAAGGGAAATTTGTCTTGGACATTTTAAATTGGTGCTTCTTCCCAATCAAATGTATTTTAATCAATCAAATGTACATTATAGAGCCCTTTTTTTATATTGGCAGTTGTCACAAAGTTCTTTATGGATACCCAGCCTAAAACCCTTAGGGAGGGCAAAGCAGAAGCACAATACAATACAAATCACCATAATACTAAAAGTAGTGCAATGGGTTAAAAGGTGGAGGTGATGGAGATTACCCCTAACCATGTTTAGATATGTCTTCATCCACTGTAATGGTTGAGGTTAGTATTGGGGGTAGGATTATCTGATTCTATTTCTGTGGTGGGCAATTACCTTGTGGGTGAAAGACAGAGGAGAGCTGCCACTTATCCAATGTGAACTCACAACAGGGTCCGTCATTCCAATGCTACTCCGTTTCCCTTAGGCACTGATCTTGGATCAGCTCCCGAGTGGCACAGCGGTATAAGGCAGTGCTAGAGGCGTCACTACAGACCCTGGTTCGATTCCAGGCTGTATCACAGCCAGCCGTGATTGGGCGGCGCACAATTGGCCCAGCGGAGTCCGGGTTTGGCCGCGGTAGGCCGTCATTGTAAATAAGAATTTGTTCTTAACGGACTTGCCTAGTTAAAAAATAATAAGAATTTGAAATACTCTGTTGGCGCAAATGAGAATGTGCTCTTAGTTACACCATGGTAAAATAAACACAGAAAACTGAATGTATAGTTTTTAAAAAATGGGTGTTTCCCAATTCCGTGAGCCAGCTTCATGTGAAACCAACAACAAAGATCTCCCTCTATTTTTATTTTTATTTCCCACTGTGATGGCATTGGGTTCCTTCCGACTCTCCCAATGGGTTCCAGATGTGGGGAGTCGAGTCACACATCTAAAAAATGAGGAATCGGGGAGCTCAACATGAGATGTATTCAGTGATCTTGGTGATGTCACTGTGCTACCTCCTCGCTAGCTTGAGTTCATTCAGATGGTTGTTGGCAGCGGTGGTAGTGTCATTCAGGCACCGGTCCACGGCCTCCGCCCGCTACCACCCACTAAGAGCAGTGGTCGGCTCCTGGCGAGAGTGCAGTGTGTAATAGAGGCTAAATGAGTAGCTTGTGCTTCTCTCTCTCTCTCTCTGCCCAGTCTGTCATTACAACAAGAACAGCAAGCGCAACTTCTTCTAGCCAACAGCCACCCACAGTACAGGGTCTAGTGAGCTCCCTCAGGTTGCATCTGCAGTGACACCCTATTCCCTATACAGTCCACTACTTTTGGCCAGACCCTCATGGGTTCTGGCCAAAATAAGTGCACTACACTGAGTGTGCAAAACATTAGGAACTCTTTCCATGATGTAGACTGACCAGGTGAAAGATATGGTCCCTTATTGATGTCACTTGTTAACACAGTGTAGATGAAGGGGAGGAGACAGGTTAAATAAGGATTTTTAAGCCTTTAGACAATTGAGACATGGATTGTGTATGTGTGCCATTCAGAGGGTGAATGGGCAAGACAAAAGATTGAAGTGCCTTTTGACAGGTTACAGTAGTAGGCGCCAGGCGCACACCGGTTTTGAGTGTGTCAAGAACTGCAACGGTGCTGGGTTTTTCATGCTCAACAGTTTCCTGTTTGTATCAAGAATGGTGCACCGCCCAAAGGACATCCAACCGACTTGACACAATTGTGGGAAGCATTGGAATCAACATGGAACGCTTTCAACACCTTGTTTAGAGTCCATGCCTCGACGAATTGAGGCTGTTCTGAGGGGAAAAGGGGTGCAACTCAATGTTAGGAATATGTTCCTCATGTTTTGTACACCGTGTATATGAGTCTTTTCAAAAGTAGTGCACTACATAGGGAATAGGGTGCCAACCTCGTCCCCAGGCTATCGCACAGAAGAGGCTGGGATCAAGATTTGCATTTAGCTTGTTTGTAGAAATATATGGAGAGGGTGCTATAGGTTTGATACTGGATGGGAAGAGTTGTCCGGCCGTCCAATGTGCTCTAGGACTGTGCGAGAAGCACTTTATAAATGCATGACGTTCATGATGATTGGCGAGAAAGACACAACGATAGGTGGGGAGAGATGAAGAGAGGCAGACAAACACAAAGAAGGAAGCATAGGGTAAGGCGAAGGTCAACAGAAAAAGACTTGGGGAGAGTCTTGGAGAGGAAAATAGAGGGAGAGGACACCACAGTGAAAGACGGTGAGTGAAAGGAGGAGGAGAGGAATGAGCAGATGGATGGGTGGACGCAGACAGAGAAAGAGGTAATTGTACACCCACCACCAGTCTGGTTTGTTTGTCTCTTAGACAGTCAGTCTCGTCACATCTGGTGAGGGTGGGCCGCTCCAAACCTGCCACGAGATGCAACTAAATTTAGAACCCTCTCCCAGGAGAACTTGTGTGAGTGTGACCGTGTGCGTGGAGGAGAGAATCAAAGCCAAAGCCCTGGGTGTATTACGTAAAGGTTGGCACTTCAGTCCCAGTTTGTCGGGAATGATCCAGCATCCCATTTAGAGACACAATAAGACGCAAACAATGTCAGAGACAAGACTCTGACTCACTAAGAACTCCCTAAGCCAGGGATGGGCAACTTTGATGGGGGTGGGAGCCCAAAATGCTGAACTCATCATGAGGGGCCGCAGTTGCCAGCGGGTCTGCGTACCCACATGTGCGTACCGGAGAGCAAACGTTGCAGTTTTAATGCAAGTCTTCTGCAATTCTACACATTTTGCCATGGACCGGAGAGCAAACGTTGCAGTTTTAATGCAAGTCTTCTGCAATTCTACACATTTTACCAAGGGGCAAAGAGAAGATTTAGCAATTTTATAACACATTTCATGCAATTATACTAATTTTGCCATGGGGCGGAGAGGAAAATGTTCTGTTTTAAAGGTAATTTCATGCAATTCAACAAATGTTTCCATTAGTTGGAGATAAATATCTGCAAGTTTTAATGAGACACAGCATGGCTGTGGACACCTGCTTGTAAAGTATGTGGGTACCTGCTTGTCAAAGATCTCATTCCAAAATCATGGGCAATAATATGGAGTTGGTCGCCCCCCTTTGCTGCTATAGCCTCCTCTTCCGGGAAGGCTTTCCACCAAATGTTGGAACATTTCTGGGGGGGCGACGGGTGTTAGTGAGATCGGGCACTAACGCACACAAAGGTGTGCGATGTGGTTGGTGCAGGCCAGTCAAGTTCCCGAGTTGCGCAGTGGTCTAAGACACTGCATCTCAGGGCAAGAGGCGTCACTGCAGTACCCGGTTCGAATCCAGGCTGCATCACATCCGGACGTGATTGGGAGTCCCATAGGGCGGCACACAATTGGCCCAGCATCATCCGGGTTTGGCCCGGGTAGGCCGTCATTGTAAATAAGAATTTATTCTTAACTGACTTGCCTAATTAAATAAAAATAAATTAAATAAAAGGTTCTTCCACACCGGTCTCGACAAACCTTTTTTGTATGGATCTCATGCTGAAACAGGAAGGGCCTTCCCCAAACTTTTACCACTAAGTTGGAAGCACAGAATCGTCTAAAATGTAATTGTATGCTGTAGCGTTAAGATTTCCCTTCATTGGAACTAAGGGGCCTAGCCAGAACCATGAGCCAGCCCCAGACCATTATTTACTCCTCCACCAAACTTTACAGTTGGTACTATGCATTTGGGCAGGTAACGTTCTCAAGGCATCTACCAAACCCAGATTCGGTCTTCCCATTGCTCCAGAGTCCAATGGCCGAGAGCTTTACACCACTCCAGCCGACATTTGGCATTGCGCATGGTGATCTTAGGCTTGTGTTCGGCTGCTTGGCCATGGAAACCCATTTCATGAAGCTCCCGATGAACAGTTCTTGTGCTGACGTTGCTTCCAGAGTTAGTTTGGACCAGAGGACACGATTTTTACAAGGCAGTCCCCTTCTGTGAGCTTGTGTAGCTTACTACTTTGTGGCTGAGCTGTTGTTGCTTCTAGACATTTCAACTTCACAATAACAGCACTTACAGTTGACCCGGGCATAGCAGGGCAGAAATTTGACGGACTGACTTGTTGGAAAGGTGGCGTCCTATGACGGTGCCACGTTGAAAGTCACTGAGCTCGTCAGTAAGGCCATTCTACTGCCAATGTTTGTCTATGGAGATTGCATGGCTGTGTGCTCAATTTTATACACCTGTCAGTATCAGGTGTGGCTGAAATAGCCAAATCTACTAATTTGAAGGGGTTTCTACATACATTGTTTTTGGAAAGTATTCAGTTCCCTTCACTTTTTCCAAATTTTGTTACATTACAGCCTTATTCTAAAATTAAGTATTATTTTTTCATCAATCTACACACAATACCCCATAATGACGAAGCGAAAACAGGTTTTTAGATTTTTTAGCAAATTTATAAAAACTAAAAAACAAAAATACTTTATTTACATAATTATTCAGACCCTTTGCTATGAGACTTGAAATTGAGCTCAGGTGCATCCCGTTTCCATTGATCATCCTTGTTGTTTCTACAACTTGATTGGAGTACACCTGTGGGTAAATTCAATTTATTGGACATGATTTGGAAAGGCATCCACCTCCTGTGGAGATAAGGTCCCGCAGTTGACAGTGCATGTCAGAGCAAAAACCAAGCCATTGGGGTCGAAGGAATTCTCCGTAGAGCTCCGAGACAGGATTGCGTCGAGGCACAGATCTGCGGAAGGGAACCAAAAAACTTATGCAGCATTGAAGGTCCCCAAGAACACAGTGGCATCCATTCTTAAATGGAAGAAGTTTGGTGAAGAAGTTCTGATGGTCACTGACAGAGCTCTGGAGTTCCTCTGTGGAGATGGGAGAACCTTCCAGAAGGACAACTATCTCTGCAACACTCCACCAATCAGGCCTTTATGGTAGAGTGGTCAGACGGAAGCCACTCCTCAGTAAAAGGCCCGTTTGGAGATGGCCAAAAGGCACCTAAAGGACTCTCAGACGATGAGAAACAAGATTCTCTGGTCTGATGAAACCAAGATTGAACCTTTTGGCCTGAATGTTAAGTGTCATGTCTGGAGGAAACATGGCACTGCTCATCCCTACGGTGAAGCATGGTGGTGGTAACATCATGCTGTGGGGATTTCTTTCAGCTGCAGAGACTGGAAATCTAGTCAGGCTCGAGGGAAAGATGAACGGAGCAAAGTACAGAGCGATCCTTGATGAAAACCTGCTCCAGAGCACTTAGGACCTCAGACTGGGGCGAAGGTTCACCTTCCAACAGGACAAGCACACAGCCAAGACAACACAGTGTGTTCGGGACAAGTCTCTGAATGTCCATGAGTGGCCCAGCCAGAGCCCGGACTTGAACCCTATTGAACATCTCTGGAGACACCTGAAAAAAGCTGTGCAGCGATGCTCCACATCCAACCTGACAGCGCTTGAGAGGATCTGCATAGAAAAATGGGAGAAACTCCCCAAATACAGGTGTGCCAAGCTTGTAGCGTCATACCCAATAAGACTCGAGGCTGTAATCGCTGTCCAAGGTGCTTCAACAAAGTACTGCGTAAAGGGTCTGAATACTTATGTAAATGTGATATTCCAGTGAATGTATTTCTTTTTGCAATGATTTTGAAAAACATGTTTTTGCTTTGTCATTATGGGGTATTGTGTATAGATTGAAAAAATAACATTCATCCATTTTAGAATAAGGCTGTAACGTAACAAAATGTGGAAAAAGTCAGGGGGTCTGAATATTTTCCCAATGCACTGTACTTTTGTATATATAGTGTATCTTAGTGAGACTAACAATCAATGGGAGCCCCCCCGGACGGTAATTCAACCATGATTACCATTTTTAGTTAACTGTCCACCAATCCCAAAAAATTATTAGCAGACAGGAAAATATTACTATTTATTATTTTTTGTTTGTTTGTGGAAATTGATCCGAGGGCCTTCAAAAGGGGGGTGGCCCGCGGGTTGCCCCTCCCTGCATTATGCTGGAGTTGCATCCAGTTCACATTGTGGGCCTGTTTGTTGCCGAGCTGGATGATTTTTGGAACGCAAAACAAAGCGATTATTTTAATGGGAAGCACGATGACAATGCTACCTCTGTCTCCTTAAATTCGTATGATTCAGCATTGACATCATACTGCCAAGACGTACACAGAAAACATTCACAAGAGTAGCTGTGTAATCTGCAATTTGCACACAGTAAATCTGCTCTGCGCTCACACTGATCATCTTTTTAAGACCTTCCGTTGAAAATATCCAGCAAAGCCATAAAAAGCCATCCAAAGGCATTTTAGGCAAGATGAGACACGTATCTAGCTATTAAAATGCATGGAAAATGTAGGGGTAATAGGAGGCGAATAAATCTTCAGCATTAAAGGCGTAGTTCAGTGAATGTACATATGTTTTTCCTTATCATAAGGACAAGGAGTGACAGCAATCCACTCTTTGGTTTTGTTAAACGAGCCACTGACAACAAATGGAAACAAATTTCTAAATGTGTAGTTTTTTTCGAACTAACCCTTTAAGGCAAAACTATATGTCAAATGTTTTGGGATGGTGGAGGCATCTCCTTTAATGTTTAACTATCATTTGACTTCAACTTACCTGGTGTTTTATTAATCAAATTCTTGTTTGGCATATTGGTGTAGCCACACGTTACAACAGTTCGGTGGAATGCATTTTAGTCACGCCAATGAAGTAAGTTGATGTTGTTTGTGAGAAGCATTTGATTACTGCTCTCTCTGACTATATATTTCATACAGTCAGTCGGATTATTTGACTGGATAATTACAAGACAGACTCCACATTTGACTTGGTGTTTTTTCTGTAGGGAATGAACTCGGGTTTGTTATTCAACTGTTTCTCTCTGTGTCTCTCTCTCTCTGTGTGTCTCTCTCTGTCTCTCTCTCTCTGTGTGTGTATGAACTCCTGTCTGTGTGTGTTGCAGTGAATGTAACAGTAACAGGGATTCCGTTCTGTCATACACAAGTGTGCGTAGCAACAGCTCTTACCTGGGGAGTGACGAGATGGGTTCAGGTAAGAAACAGTTCATGAAGACGAGACTAAGATGTTCATACCCCTCTAGCATTAAAGATGCCACATTGGTTTGCCTTATGTGGGAAAATGTTCAGAATCTCCTTGTAAATGGTGTCCAGTTTATTCTTTATTTATTTTTCTTTTTTCATTCTTTCTTTCTTTCTTTCTGTCTTTTTCTTTCCTTCTTTCTTTCTTAATTTCTTTCTTTCTTTCTCAGGTGACGAGCTGCCCTGTGACATGAGGATTCCCTCAGACAAGCAGGATAAGCTGCATGGCTGTCTGGAGCACCTTTTCAACCAGGTGCACCATCTTTACCACTATCCTCTGTGCAATCAGCTTCAATGGCTTTGCCAACCCACATCTCACTCTGTTTTTGTATGCCATGCTTTAAATGGTTAGCACGGTGTTGTGTGTAATGTAAACACTGCTTGGCACTAATATCATACCCCTACATACGCACACACACTTACACAGACGTTCTCTCTCTCTGTCTCTGTCTCACACACACGCTCTCGCTTTCTCTCTCTCACACATACACACACAGCTTTTCCATTAGCCCTCAGAAACATTTGGCCCAGATCATGTTTATCGTAATCAGTAGTAGTAATAATCTACAGTACTTTGTTTTGCAATCTCTCTCCTCTCTTTGTCATCTTCCTCGCATCTCCTCTTACACATCTCATGCCCTTTGACCTCTCCCATACTCCCTGAGGGACACGACCATTTTGGCTACCGTTAATTACCTGGGGCCCCAGTTTCCTGTTGTTGCTGTTGTTGAGGGACTGAGGCCAGCCTCTGTCTGACTGGTTGTGACTGTCATCTGCAGGTGGACTCCATCAATAGCCTGCTCAAAGGGCCCGTCATGACCAAGGCCTGCGAGGAAACCAAGCACTTTCACCCCGACCACACTCAGCCAGGTACCCGCTACATTTAGTGTGTGTAAGGTATGCCTAAGTGCATGTTTGTTTAGAGAGAGAGACTTGTCTGGGTATCACTGAGAAATGAGTGTGTGTGAACAGATGTGTGTGTGTGTGTGTGTGTGTGTGTGTGTGTGTGTGTGTGTGTGTGTGTGTGTGTGTGTATAGATATGAAATGGTGTTACACTGAAGAATTGTCCTAGAATTTTATATTGCTAATTAATTGACACGTCATGTTTTCTGAACAGAGTTCCGTCACACTGAGGACTGGACGGTACGCTGTCGCTACATCATCCACAAAAACATCCAGGAGGACCCTTGGAACCTGCCCAGCTCCATCAAGACACTGGTGGAGAGCCTACAGAGATTTGTGGATGGTCAGTAGAAAACGCACACGCACCATAAGCACACATGTAACACATGCATCACACACACAAACACATAGCTTCAGTAGAAACACATGCGAATCACTAAGGTAATAAAATCCTCATTTTTCTGTAGATGGGAAGAACCAGCTGCTTCTGGCCCTGCTCAAATGTACAGGTAAGCCTTATGTTAGTCGTGTGTGTGTGTTCCCTTTGAAGTGTGCTGTGCCATATGGCAGTTGTTAATGGTCCTGTCCTCATGAATGAGTCAGTGTGATAGAGCAGATTGTAAACCCCCCTGGCTATGTTTGATTTGAGTTTACACACCACTCTGAGGTCAGTCCGGTTGATGGTAAGAACGGTTGTCAAAAGCCTGTCCCATCTCGTGCTCTCTCTTTCCCCTCTTTCTTTTACCCTTCTAGAGTGAGAGGTTCTCTCACTCTAGAATTTTCTTTTTCAATTACTCCCTTCCTCTTACCTCTCTTCCACCGACCTATCTCTCACCTCTTTCCACTATTCTCCTCTGTGCTCCTCCCTCTAGTCACTTGGAAAATTCCCTGTATAGTGTATCCCCTGCCTTCCAATATTGTTTGTACGTTGCTGATTTTGTAAATCTCCTGTAAGAAGTTAGTAAAGCAAGTGCTTATCTTATTTTCCCCTTCCCCCGTGTGGCGCAGCGGTCTAAGGCACTGCATTTCAGTGCTAGAGGCGTCACTACAGAACCTGGTTCGATTTCAGGCTGTATCACAACCGGCCGTGATTGGGAATCCCATAGGGCGGCGCACAATTGGCCCAGCGTCGCCTGGGTTAGGGTTTGGCCGGGGTAGGCCGTCATTGTAAATAAGAATTTGTTCTTAAATGACTTGCCTAGTTAAGTAAAGTTTAAAAAAATGTTTTATCCTCCTCCCCACCTCAGACACGGCTCTGCAGCTGCGGCGGGACGTGATCTTCTGCCAGAGCGCGGCTGGTGCTGTGTGCACGTTGGCCGAGCAGCTCCTGGCGGCACTGCGTGCGCGCTTCAACAACGCCGGCGAGTACGAGGAGGACAGCAAAGAGACGAGCCGCAAGTGGCTGGAACAGGCGGCCGCCATTGGCGTGCTGCTCAACTTCCAGGCCTCACTGGCGCCCCACGTGGTAAGAGACAGCTACTGTAAAGCAGGGCTCCTCAACCCTGTTCCTGGAGAGCTACCGTCTTGTAGGTTTTCGCTTCTACCCTGATCTAGCACACCTGGTTCTAATGGCTAGCTGGTTGATAAGCTGGAACTGGGGTTGGAGTGATGACCTACAGGAGGGTAGCACTACAGGAACAGGGCTGTAAAGCCCTGCTTCTTAAACAAACACTTTCAACTTTTACTGATGTCATTTATTTGCCTTTGGACAATCGGCAGACTTGGGTCACAATAGTTGAGTTGTGCTTGATTAAGTTTAACCAATAATATGAAACCATTTCATTTCTATTTGAACTTTTTGTCTTACTCCAATGAGGTCAAAATACCAATTTTTCATAGATGTTTTATCTCCAGTAAAAACATTGTGGATCCAGAAAGAAGGGTGCCATTGACTGTCTGAGTCCTCTTTCCACACTCCGCTGTCTCCATTGGCTGCTAAGCTGAAACAGTGAGCCCTGGGCTTATATTCACTAAGAGTCTCAGAGTGCTGATCTAGGATCAGGTCCCCACTGTCCATACAATCGTCTTTATTATGATCTAAAAGGAAAAACAGATTCTATATCAGCACTCCTAATCTGAGACGCTTTGTGAATACGGCCCCTGGCCTGTTAGCTGAGCTTTTTGGTTTCTATCTACTGTGTAGAAGGAGGAGAGGACGATGCTGGAGGATACCAAGGCGGCCCTGTTGGACCTGGACAAAGTCACTGTGTTCTTCCGCCAGCTGGAGGATGAATGCCTGGTCGCAAGTAAGTAGACCCTTTCCCATAGCAACCACATATTTTCTTAGCAACGGTGGCCAGTCGACGGAGTTGTAAGTGGTGTTTACGTCTGGCGGTTGGACACACACACACACACACACACACACACACACACACACACACACACACACACACACACACCTTGGATGTCAACCACAACAAAGGGCTTTGTTACTGTAGACCCAGAGTTTTTCCCCGTCATACAATTGCAGCTTAATTTCAATGAAACACCTCGGTCAAACCCAGCTTCGCTGAAAGACTTGTACTTTCCAGTCTGTTCCTTTTCAAGAACCGCAATATGGTGAGACGAGATTGCTGCTTTAAGCAAGCACATCAGTTGCATTTCACATTTTTAGGGGAGAAAGCCGCGGATGAAACAGGGATGTACTATTCTAGGTTACTGCTCGGCAGTAAGCATAACGGTATACACACACACACACACACCCCTTCTTCCCTCCTTTAAAAACCTTTTTACACTGAAATCGCTTTCTGGAAAACATGCCCACTTCAGCAGAATGGCGCGGCCTAGCTAACTACTGTAGCGCGGTGCGACGGCCGTTGCTTAGGCAGTCAGTCTGTTTGTGGCTGCGAGCTCGTCTGACAGTATTGATTTGATTAAAGGCCGTTCAGAAAGCTCCCCCCCCCCACCACCCCCGTACTATAGGTTAATCAGAGCCACGTGTAAAGCATTACAGAGAGGAAGGGTTAGTCTAAACCATCACACTCAATCCAAAAGGATTATGGGTAGATGGTCTTCAGGAGGCGATGCGCTGACCTCACAGGGGGTTGTGTTGTTCTTAGGGTTTCCCCCATAGCTTTGGATGGTGTTGGTGGGCCACTGAAGCAAGAATCCATACCAATGATGCCTATGTCTGATTAACTACAAAACCCATCAAATGAAATATGTAATGGATCGGTGGATGTTGCCAAGTATAGAACGCAGAGTACTAATGTTGTATTCGTGTAACAGGATTTAAATGCAACATTCTGATCGCTGTTATCTGTAAGTAAACCGTTGTGCTACGTCAATCAGTGGTCCAGTGTGTACTAGTCACCTCATGCCTAAGTGACGGGAAAAGCAACCAGGGCCCGTATTTATCAAGCGTCTAAGAGTAGGTGTGCTGATCTAGGATCAGCTCCTCTCTGTCCATAATAATCTGTTTCTGTTATGATCTGAAGGGCCAAACTGATCAGCGCTCTGCCTTTTTAGACGGTTAATAAATACAGGCACAGAACTCTGTGAACTCATTTAACATGAAGCCAAACTATACTGTGTTGTGTTGTGTTCCCCAGACACGCCGGTGTGTTACCACGTGGAGGGCAGCCGGCAGGCCCTAAAGGTCACCCTGTATCTGGACAGCTGCCACTTCAGTGAGCTCCCCACGCGCTTGCAGAACGGGGGCAGCCTCAAACTGCACACCGTGCTCTTCACCAGGGGTGAGTAGGAAGAGAACAGCCCTCTAGTCTACCTCCACGCAAAGGTGGCTGAACTCAATTGAGTCGACTCGAGTCAAATCATCACCGAATCAAAGTTCGCTGAATTGAGTTGAGTCGAATCATCATTGACTCAAAGTTAGCTGAATTCATTTTGAGTCCAGTTGGATTGTCATCAAATCCTAATTGAATCACAGTTCGCTGAATTGAATTGAGTCGAGTCAAGTCAAGTCAAATGGCATTGGATGGAATTTGATGAAATCCACTAAGCAAATGTTAAGGAAATATGTTGCAGGTTCACAAATACACAGATCTTCACAATGTAGATGCATTTACCCTATCAATTTGCTATCATCTTGACTATGCACACAGTGTTGCAGATACAGTAGAAATTAGATGTATAGAACAATTTCTTCATATATTCACCTGTAACGTTCCGGAGAAGTCCTGCCAACCTCTCGGTCTACACTATGATCATGTCTGCATCCCAAATGTGCACAAAAGTAATCTACCGTATAGGGAATAGGGGGCTGTTTGGGATTTAGCCCCATATATCTATAATAATTTACAGTACATTAACAGAGGGCATTGAATCAGTATCTCTTAATCCCTTTCTCCTAACTGATTAGGTGCTAAATGTTCTAGTGAAAATGCCAGCGTGGACGTGGCAATAGAGTTTCACAAACAAAGTACTAATTCTAGAGGATTTGCTATATATTTACCATTTACATTGTCGTAACTACCATTTGAATAACGGACTGTGTAAGTATAACCGGGAAATGTATTCTGTGCTTATCTAGCCACTCCCCCTCTATTATTTCACTGCGACGCTCTTTCGACCTGCACCGGGTCAGTAGAAGTGGCTGGAATTATGCTTCATTTTCCATACACGTGCCAATTGGGACAATAACCCAGTAGGGAAGGCTCACGTTAAGTGGCTCCCTCAAAGAAGAAGCCTGTAATGAAATGTAATACTGTACTGCAGTCAGAGAACTAGGAATAAACGGGATGTTAGCGCCACCTACAGGCCGCTTCTATGGAATACAGTTGTTGAATTAAATACAGATTCACTTGTCAGAGACGGACTTTAGTAGAGCTGTCACTTTTAGATGTGAAGTATTATCGATGTGTAGGTCACAATGTGGTTACTTGTCCCACATACACGCAAACCTGCTGAGCGCAGGTCATAGAATGTGAGCGCAGGTCATAGAATGTGAGCGCAAGTCATAGATTGTGAGCGCAGGTCATAGAATGTGAGCGCAGGTCATAGAATGTGAGCGCAGGTCATAGAATGTGAGCGCAGGTCATAGAATGTGAGCGCAGGTCATAGAATGTGAGCGCAGGTCATAGAATGTATGTATATATGTGGGTGGGTGGGTGGGTGTACTGTGTTGTTAATGTGTTACCTCTGTCCCATGGTCAGCCCTGGAGAGGCCAGAGGGAGTGTCCCAACAGGACTGTGTGTCCATGGAGGAGTTTCAGCAGCGTACCAATGCCGTCTCACTCGAGAAGGTTAAAGCCTACTACCGAAAACTCAGGTAGAAATCGATACACTTTATATACAGTCATATTCATTGTACTACCCACTTACATAGTCAAACCCAGGTTGTCACCTACACACCTGACATATGGTGATATGTATTGTAATACCCACCACTGTATTGTACTAGCCACCACTGTATTGTACTACCTACAAAGTTTATTCCTATGCTGATTATTTTGGCTACTTGTATTAGCTGTAGAAATTGACTTTTGCCTGAAGTTTTTACAGAGTAAATAGAATATCAACAGGTCAATTAATTGGTCAATAGCATTCATATTGAATGATAACTCATTGTGTTCTAACAGGGCTTTTTACCTGGAGAAGTCAAATCTACCGACTGACTCTAACACCACGGCTATGAAGATAGACCAGGTAAACAGAAATCAAAATGGCTCTCTGTTTACAAACAAACATGTCAATTTACCCCTTTTTCTCCCCAATTTCGGGGTATCCAATTGGTAGTCCCAGTTTTGTCTCATCGCTGCAACTCCCGTATGGACTCTGGAGAGGCGTCCTCTGAAACACAACCCAACCAAGCCACACTGCTTCTTGACACAATGCCCACTTAACCCAGAAGCCAGCCACACCAATGTGTCGGAGGAAACACCTTACACCTGGCGACCGTGTCAGCGTGCACTGCACCCGGCCCGCCACAGGATGGGCGATGGGACAAGGACATCGCTGCCGGCCAAACCCTCTCCTAACCCGGACGAGGCTGGGCCAATTGTGCGCCGCTCCATGGGTCTCCCAGTCGTGGCTGGCTGCAAAAGAGCCTGGATTCGAACCCAGAATCTCTAGTGGCACAGCTAGCACTGCGATGCAGTGCCTTAGACCACTGCGCCACACGGGAGGCCCAGGGGCAGTACTTTTGAAAGGAAAGTTGGAGTACACCTTTAAGATTTTAACCCCTAAACCCCTGTCCCCCCCAGCTCCTACGACCCCTCAACACCCTGGACGACCTATGTCGCCTGATGCACTCGTACCTGAATGTGCGTCCCAACGCAGCGGGCCACCTGTCGGGCGTCAGCGTGCTGTGTGTGTCCTCGGAGCTGTGCAACCGCCTGGGCGCCTGCCACATCACCATGTGTGCCACCGGCATGCAAAGGTCAGTCGGTTGAACTTGAAAGTGATGCATAAGGGCTGACAGTTTACGTGTCAGCTTGAGCAAACACGCATGAATATCTATGCATTGCTGTGTCAGATGTATTGCTTAAACATGCATTATGCAACATATGCCTTACCCACTTCAAAACGGTGTATTTTCAACCCCTTCTCCTATTAGCTTCCACACAGCAGCCTTTACATAACACTACTCTCATGACACATAGTTAAAACACCGACCTCCTAACCTCTGACCTTTTGTGTTGAGTAGGTGCACCCTGAGCGTGACCCTGGAGCAGGCCATGATCCTGGCGCGGAACCACAGCCTCATGCCCCGCTGCATCATGCAGACCATGGACATCATGCGGAAACAGGTGCCCTAAACACACCCTTCATCGCTTTACATCCTTAGCAACAGATCTCGGACCTGGGTTGTGTTCATTAGGGCACACCGTAAAACAAAACATTTTGCAATGGAAACCAAATGTTTCTTTATAGGACAAATTCAGGTAGTCCCTCCGTGTTTCAGTCCGTTTTCTTCCGTTTGGTGCATAATATTTACAACCCAGATCTCTCTATCCCCTTGCTAATCTTTAATGGAAACTGAACATGAAAGGAGGCAACTTCCACCTACTGTATACCATAGCCTTACCAAGCAGTACCGAAGTGGCAAACAAGACTTCACTTTTAACCTTGGTTCATTCTAAAACATTCACTACATACGATGCAGTGGAACAGGTACATTTAGTTTACACGTAGTCGTTTTTCACCAATAAGTGTGGGTCGCTCTTAACCTGAAGGCATTAAGTAGGAATACAACTTTTGGTACACTGTCTGAGCAGATAGATGATTTGGGTACAGTAGCTAGAACTACGTGGGCACTTGTCCTCAGTCTAACTATGTAAACATTGTCTCTCTCTCTTCTCTCTCTTCTCTGACACTGACAGGGCACCAGGGTAGAGATCTCGGCTAAAAACCTCAAAGTGATGGACCAGATGCCACCCGCAGCCCCAAGGTACAGACAATAGTTACAAAGTAGTTTGAAAGTACTAACCTGGTTCCAGATCTGTTTGTGCTGTAGGATTCGACAGCACAAACAGGTCTGGAAGCAGGCTACGCTAAGTTCAGATCTTAATTTCCTATTTTTCCTCCTTTCCCACAGGCTCTTCAAGTTGTGTCTACCACCCCAAGACGGAGATCTATAAAAGAAAGGGGTGCTGTGTTTTTATTCCTAGTAGAGCAATTTATTTTGTATTAGCAATATACTGAAGCCTCGGTGACTAGAGATCATGGATGAATGGGTAAGGTAGAATGGGGGAGGAGGGAGAACAGGGAGCTCTCTGCTCTGCTCTCCCATCCAAGAGTCATAGACATAAGACCAAACCCTTGTGTGGTACCCCCCCAACCATGTCCCCGAATGGAACATTCCAGCACAGAAACATCAAGAGTCTGGATCCCACAGGGTCCGTGGTGTCCTGTATAGCACCCCCCCACCCCCCCCCCACCCCCAAACGAACCCCTCTGTGACATGAGACTGCTGTTACTGACCTGGAAACCCATTGTTGGGAACCTAGAGAGGAGTGTGGGGATGGTGACATCAGACAAGACATGATCTAACAAAAATATGTCCGCCACCTCGACAATGCTCACACCGGGCTATTATTAACTGGATTAACGCAAAAACCGCTTGTAGCAGACATTCTTCTTCTTTATTCACTTTGCCTTGGACTGCAACGCCAGTGTGTGGTATCTCCGTCAGACAGCGTGTCTGGTATTGCAGCTAGGAACAGGAGGCACTGCATCAAGGAGGAGAGAAGGGTGAAATGATAGGGATGGATGGAAAGATGGATGGTATGGGCTGCCCTTTGCCTTAGCCCCCCTTGCATGCGGCGAATGTGCAATTACTGTAGGCTAGTGTGAGTACTGTATTACTGCACTATGATGCATAGTGATTTATTGTATTACTCAATAATATCAGGTATTCAAGAATTGAAAGCATTCCAGCCTACGCATCATGCAGTATTTAATGGAGCAATGGCATGCCATGTTTTTTTTTAAAGAACTCCTTATCTATTTTTTTTTATTTTGTCTTTGTCATTTCCTCGGGAGTTTGATCTGTTGACAAGTGTTAAAATGCAGGGAGTTTTGTTAAAAATGAATAGGAAGGGGAGTTTTAATCTGAGTCGGGGAAACAAGCTAACTTTATCTAATCTCAGAGTTTTTTGTGTTTTCCAATCTGCATCCCGAGTCAACAGGTTGGAATTTTTTAAGCCTTTTAAAGTATTAATATATATTCAGTAATATTAATAGTGGGAGATTGTCTCCTGTTGACCCAGCCAACTCACAAGACCTCTTTGCGATTTGATTTTAATGTTTCGATATTTAAATGAGCACAAGGATTCATCCAATTACTCTGAAGTGTTAGCACAAAGTACTGTAAGCCGTCCCGAGGATGATGACAACAAAGGGATCAGTGAAGTTAACTCTTGATAAACAGTAGCATTATTTTATTGAAGATGTTATATTTCTTGTACATACTTACTGTAACCAATGTCTGTGTCAGAGAAAATAGAGTATGGTCTATATCTATGCCATTGGCAGCAGAGTTAATGCTATAATTTAAATGTGATTATTTTTATGGACATAATATAGTATGTAAAACGTTTGAACTATTTGGGGTATTCATATTGTACATTTGGACAGGGACGGATTTTGGTGTCGCGTATATATCCACACTGACGACGTTGTTGAACGTTAAAATGGCTCCACTTTCGTTTTAGCTTGGTTTGTATCTGTGTCGAGATGCTGCACTCTGACTAGTTGCTCAGCCCTTGTTATTTATTTTGAAGCTCTTGTCAGGTCCCAATTGAGGAGGGTCATGTTCATTAGGCACAAAATGTGGCACCCAATGTTGAAAAAAAATTATAAAGTAAAACAGGAAGGGACTACCTGGACTTGTCCAATTCGAAAACGCTTACTTTTGTTTTCTGTTGCAAAACATTTATTTTTTTATGTTTTCCGAACACACCCAGGTTTAAATTCTCTTTACAGCCTCTGGTATTGGCATAGCTGTCATTAAGTGATAAATTGTTCCACTCTTACCAGTTCACCTATTGATAGAAATGTAACATTTACTTGTTTTAATTTCTCATCGCTGTACATACTTTATTTGCAATTTTATGTTGCCTGAAAATAATTGTACAAATATGTTTTTGAATATTTCTATCTAAAAGTACCATTGTAAATTGAACTTTAACAAGCTAGTAAAATAAAATGCTATTCACAAAACATTGTTGAATTCTAAGAGGTATTGAGGTACCCACACAGTTTCTTAATTCCAGGTAAATACATTGATATCTTGATACATTGATATGACTGTAAAAATAAGTGTTACCCCAAATTGTGATCCACCTTTCTGTTAAGCTGACTTTTTTTCTTAGGGGACCCTCCCAAGAACACCTTCAGGCTCCATAATCATGGAGTCCATCACTTATTGAATTTAAACCAGTTGTGTGAGTGAAGGTCTATTATTGGCTTACAGGCCAGGCGTAGGTGGTGGTTTTGTAGTGGGTGCACCATGGTGGTTGTGGTTGAGTGTGTTCTAATTCCTAGTATGTGGTCTCACTCTGGTGATTATGATGATGATATGGAAATATAGACACGTACACACAGAGAGAGACACCATCACATCTTTACTCTTGCATATGTGTAAAATTCTGTTTTGGATCAATCATGTCAGCCCTCTTGAATGATGTGAAATGGAAACACGGATGCCATGTTGGGTTGCTTTGTACATTGATTTTACACAGCCATTTTCTATCTGAGGGAAGTCTTAATTTCTCTCTGTCCAACTGCCCCTATCACCACTTCTACCATTAGGCCTGTCTCTAGAGGGCTTCCAGTCTTCCATACAGGGGCCCTCCAAGACTTAACTTAATAAGAGATTCAGGGAGGGAGCCTTATTGCTGTAGCATGTATCCTTTACGCTCAATCCCAACTGTGAACATGATAGGGAAGCAACATACAGTATGATTATGTTTGTTTCCATTATCTTGACTAAGGAAGACTTTGCATTACCTGTGTGCAAGATATAATGAAAGCCTGAGGCTATGCTCTCCCCTGTCATAACCTGAAGGGAGTGTTGACTGAGGAGCAATACTTGAGTGATGGCAAAGAGGGATATTGGAATGAATCATTTTAGAATTTCTTAACAATCCATCGAGGCCTGTGTACTTGCGTACAGGAATCTTGTTTACAACTTAGACTTTAAATTAGCAAGTTCTAAGGTCGTCCTAAACCATCCATTTGCCAGTTTTTCCACTCAAAAGGGCTTTATTACAGACAGAAATACTCCTCAGTTACATCAGCTGTCCGGTTGCTGGTTTCAGACGATCCCGCAGGTGAAGAATGCCAGATGTGGAGGTCCTGGGCTGGCGTGGTTGCACAAGGTCTGCGATTGTGAGGCAGGTTAGACGTAATGCCAATTTCTCTAAACCAACGTTGGAGGCAGCTTATGGTAGAGAAATAAACATTAAATTCTCTAGCAACAGCTCTGGTGGACATTCCTGCACTCAGCATTCCTGCACTACGCCCTCAAAACTTGAGACATCTGTGGCATTGTGTTGTGTGACTAAACTACACATTTTAGAGTGGCCTTTTATTGTGTGGCATGTCAATAAGCTGATCAATCAAATGTATTTATAAAGACCTTTTTACGTCGGCCGAAGTCACAAAGTGCTATACAGAAACCCAGCCTAAAACACCAAACAGCAAGCAATGCAGATGTAGAAGGTGGCTAGAAAAAACTCCCTAGAAAATCAGGAACCTAAGAAGAAATCTCGAGAGGAACCAGGCTCTGAGGGGTGGCCAGTCCTGATTTAAACAGCATGATCATTACACAGGTACACCTCGCGCTGGGGAAAATAAAAGATCACTCTAAAATGTGCAGTTAAAATGTGCACACAACACAATGCCACAGATGTCTCAAGGTGCACCTGTGTAATGATTATGCTGTTTAATCAGCTTTTTGATATGCCACATCTGTCAAGTGGATGGATTATCTTGGCAAATGAGAAATGCTCACTAACAGGGATGTAAACAAATATCTGCACAAAATTTGAGAGCAATAAGCTTTTTGTGTGTATGGAAAATTGAGGATGTTTTATTTCAGCTGATGAAACATGGGGCCAACACTTTACATGTTGCGTTTATATTTTTGTTCAGTATATATATATATATATATTTAAATAATTTAGCTTAGGCCTACGTGTATAGATTGTTAAATATTTAAAGCGCATTTCCCCCTACCCAGGCTTGTCAGACGGCCGGAAGGAGCTGAGAGAGAAGCCTATACGGTATAGGCTACACATTGCAGATTCGCATTCGCATGGACATTGCAATTGCTATTCCAGAGGGACAACGACTGCATTTACGAGCACACACAACACTCACCAGTGATGCTACCCCGCAACGAGATTGAAAACTCCCGGTTTGAGTCACCTCGACTTTAGAATGGTGCAGAAAAATGTTAACGGTGGGGTTTACCCAACTCAAGCCGGAGAGAAGAAGCACAAAGTCGGCTTTGTCGGATTGGACCCCGGGGCTCCCGAATCTAGCAGGGACGGGGCGCAGCTGATTGCGGGCTCGGAAAGCACAAAGCGGACCAGTATCCTATGCAGACGGAGGTCCAGTGCCATAAGAGGTGGGAGAACGCCGAAGAAAAACCCCAGCTATAGGAAACTACAGAATTTTCTATATAATGCACTTGAAAGACCACGGGGATGGGCGTTTATTTACCACGCTTATGTGTAAGTATACCAAGCCACTCGGATAAGGAACTCAGCATAGAGGCTAGACAAGCATGTTTAATATTATGTGGCCCCGAATGTAGTGTCATAGGTTGGGGTAAGACATATCATGCGTAGATATTTGGGGTGTGAAGTTGGACTTGTAGCCATTGTTCTTCAGTGATGCGTTTTCTGCAGATAAAAAAGGGTTGAGCAGGAGTAGACTAGTGTGAATCACCACTACCACAGCCCTTATCTGCATAGGGAAACAATATTTAGGCTAACCCACCCCCTGCATAACGTCCATGCAATCATTCACATACATAGCAGGCCTATTTGCCAACTTTGTGCCAAACGTTTAGTAACCCCCCCATTGGCGCTCCTTTTCTCTTTCAGCACCATTGCCTGGTGGACAGCTCCCGTGCGGCGTCGATACTTTAACTAATTGACGTTGCAGTCATGCATGGCCTGTATAGTCCGACAGGCCAACACATACACACACGGTTTTCGATACTAAGCGGCACTGTATCAGGAAATATGCATGACAACCGTATCAACCAAAAAAGTATATTGCCAAATTTATTAGACTAACGCGCAAGCAAGCAAGTCATTGTCTCTGAGTCATTCAAATTGATCAGTGTAGTTATGAGGGCGTCCAGCACCCTGGGACTTCACTGCTGAGGCTCTAGTTAAAATCTGATACATTGTACAGGCCTAATGAGCGATTGTGATGGCATGAAGTTGCTCTGCACCGTAACTGGTTAATTTGTTTGTAGACCTATTTTATGAAGAGCCAGCTTAGTTGTGTAGTAGGCCTACGTGCTGAAATTGGAACAAAGCTAGGAAATCTGTGTACAAATCTCAGAAATTGAATACCCCAAAATTTGCCTCGAGTTAAAATACACGAACTGAGTCTTGCCTGTTGGGGTTGTCGTCAACCATTAATAATGGGATACTGTAACAGCTACTTAAAGCTCAGCCCTCATTTGACCCTGGGTAGCTTTTGGGGGTCATCATTGAAACTAGCTGCTAGTGGGTAGTAGACTCGTAGAGGATCATCTAACCTAGACAATGCCTTACTTCCATGTAGTAAGCTGTCATCTTATATGATAAGGATGTAGCCTATAGGCATGTGATATGTTACCAATGCCTCCAATCAAATTCTCTTTTAGACAGGATCTATGTTGTTAGCACATCATGCTTGTATCAAAGGCAACCCACACACGCCACAATGGCAGGTTAAATAGGCTGTTGAATTCTAATCACATGACTGCTGTGGAAGCCCGAAAGCCCATAGTGAAAATGCAGTGGACCTCCTAGCAAGATGGTATCAAGGCACTGGGAATGTATACACGGTATCCACCCTCTCAAAATGGGAGCTAGTAAAACAACTACAGCTCTGCTTCTATCCCATTTGTGTGCTCGCCGTGATGCATCATTTATACCATCCACCTCATTTAATCTATTTAGTCTTGTTTTATGTTCAGACCAGCTGATTTATAAAACTGGCATGTGCTGACTTCAGTCGAATCTTGCCCTCCTGCAAGGTTTTTCGATCACATCTCAAAATGCAGATATGGCACTTTGTCTTGTTTTCCATCTTCTTCTTCCAGGAGCTGAAGCAAAACTTTGCTCATATTTGTGTCGGCTAGCCAGCTGCATTCTGGTCTTGATGTACAATCCAGAAATGTTAGGATCGGTCTATGGTCTTATTTGGATGGTATGTGTGAAGGATCAATACCTGGAAGTGGTATTCTCTCTCTCTCTCACTCCCTCTTTCTCTCTTGTGCACTCTCTCTGAGGACATCTTACCTCCTATCCTGTCAGTGTTCCAACGCCAGTCAAAGCGAAAACAAGAGAGGGCTTGTCCATTTAAACAACAACAAATTCCACACTGTGCCCCATTTCTCAACCAGGAGAGTGTCAGTCAAGGGATAGTCCGAGGGCACTGCATGTCTAGAACTGTATATGTACAGTTGAATTTGGAAGTTTACATGCACCTTAGCCAAATACATTTAAACTCAGTTTTTCACAATTCCTGACATTTAATCCTAGTACAAATTCCCTGTCTTCAGTCAGTTAGGATCACCACTTTATTTTAAGAATGTGAAATGTCAGAATAATAGTAGAGAGAATTATTTATTTCAGCTTTTATTTCTTTCATCACATTCCCAGTGGGTCAGAAGTTTACATACACTCAATTAGTATTTGGTAGCATTGCCTTAAAATTGTTTAACTTGGGTCAAACGTTTCAGGTAGCCTTCCACAAGCTTACCGCAATAAGTTGGGTGAATTTTGGCCCATTCCTCCTGACAGAGCTGGTGTTACTGAGTCAGGTTTGTAGGCCTCCTTGCTCGCATACGCTTTTTCAGTTCTGCCCACAAATGTTCTATGGGATTGAGGTCAGGGCTTTGTGATGGCCACTCCAATACCTTGACTTTGTTGTCCTTAAGCCATTTTGCCACAACTTTGGAAGTATGCTTGGGGTCATTGTCCATTTGGAAGACCCATTTGCGACCAAGTTTTAACTTCCTGACTGATGTCTTGAGATGTTGCTTCAATATATCCACATAATTTTACTGCCTCATGATGACATCTATTTTGTGAAGTGCACCAGTCCCTCCTGCAGCAAAGCACCCCCACAACATGATGCTGCCACCCCCGTGCTTCATGGTTGGTATGGTGTTCTTTGCAAGCCTCCCCCTTCTTCCTCCAAACCTAACGATGGTCATTATGGCCAAACAGTTCTATTTTTGTTTCATCAGATCAGAGGACATTTCTCCAAAAAGTACTATCTTTGTCCCCATGTGCAGTTGCAAACCGTAGTCTGGCTTTTTTATGGCGGTTTTGGAGCAGTGGCTTCTTCCTTGCTGAGCGGCCTTTCAGGTTGTGTCGATATAGGACTCGTTTTACTGTGGATATAGATACTTTTGTACCTGTTTCCTCCAGCATCTTCACAAGGTCCTGTGATGTTGTTCTGGGATTGATTTGCACTTTTCGCACCAAAGTACGTTCTTCTCTAGGAGACACAACGCGTCTCCTTCCTGAGCGGTATTTACATTTACATTTACATTTAAGTCATTTAGCAGACGCTCTTATCCAGAGCGACTTACAAATTGGTGCATTCACCTTATGATATCCAGTGGAACAACCACTTTACAATAGTGCATCTAACTCTTTTAAGGGGGGGGGGGGGGTTAGAAGGATTACTTTATCCTATCCTAGGTATTCCTTAAAGAGGTGGGGTTTCAGGTGTCTCCGGAAGGTGGTGATTGACTCCGCTGACCTGGCGTCGTGAGGGAGTTTGTTCCACCATTGGGGTGCCAGAGCAGCGAACAGTTTTGGCTGGGCTGAGCGGGAACTGTACTTCCTCAGAGGTAGGGAGGCGAGCAGGCCAGAGGTGGATGAACGCAGTGCCCTTGTTTGGGTGTAGGGCCTGATCAGAGCCTGAAGGTACGGAGGTGCCGTTCCCCTCACAGCTCCGTAGGCAAGCACCATGGTCTTGTAGCGGATGCGAGCTTCAACTGGAAGCCAGTGGAGAGAGCGGAGGAGCGGGGTGACGTGAGAGAACTTGGGAAAGTTGAACACCAGACGGGCTGCGGCGTTCTGGATGAGTTGTAGGGGTTTAATGGCACAGGCAGGGAGCCCAGCCAACAGCGAGTTGCAGTAATCCAGACGGGAGATGACAAGTGCCTGGATTAGGACCTGCGCCGCTTCCTGCGTGAGGCAGGGTCGTACTCTGCGAATGTTGTAGAGCATGAACCTACAGGAACGGGTCACCGCCTTGATGTTAGTTGAGAACGACAGGGTGTTGTCCAGGATCACGCCAAGGTTCTTAGCACTCTGGGAGGAGGACACAATGGAGTTGTCAACCGTGATGGCGAGATCATGGAACGGGCAGTCCTTCCCCGGGAGGAAGAGCAGCTCCGTCTTGCCGAGGTTCAGCTTGAGGTGGTGATCCGTCATCCACACTGATATGTCTGCCAGACATGCAGAGATGCGATTCACCACCTGGTTATCAGAGGGGGGAAAGGAGAAGATTAATTGTGTGTCGTCTGCATAGCAATGATAGGAGAGACCATGTGAGGATATGACAGAGCCAAGTGACTTGGTGTATAGCGAGAATAGGAGAGGGCCTAGAACAGAGCCCTGGGGGACACCAGTGGTGAGAGCACGTGGTGCGGAGACAGATTCTCGCCACGCCACCTGGTAGGAGCGACCTGTCAGGTAGGACGCAATCCAAGCGTGGGCCGCGCCGGAGATGCCCAGCTCGGAGAGGGTGGAGAGGAGGATCTGATGGTTCACAGTATCAAAGGCAGCCGATAGGTCTAGAAGGATGAGAGCAGAGGAGAGAGAGTTAGCTTTAGCAGTGCGGAGCGCCTCCGTGACACAGAGAAGAGCAGTCTCAGTTGAATGACTAGTCTTGAAACCTGACTGATTTGGATCAAGAAGGTCATTCTGAGAGAGATAGCAGGAGAGCTGGCCAAGGACGGCACGTTCAAGAGTTTTGGAGAGAAAAGAAAGAAGGGATACTGGTCTGTAGTTGTTGACATCGGAGGGATCGAGTGTAGGTTTTTTCAGAAGGGGTGCAACTCTCGCTCTCTTGAAGACGGAAGGGACGTAGCCAGCGGTCAAGGATGAGTTGATGAGCGAGGTGAGGTAAGGGAGAAGGTCTCCGGAAATGGTCTGGAGAAGAGAGGAGGGGATAGGGTCAAGCGGGCAGGTTGTTGGGCAGCCGGCCGTCACAAGACGCGAGATTTAATCTGGAATGACGGTATGACGGTTGCTTGGTCCCATGGTGTTTATATTTGCGTATTATTGTTTGTACAGATGAACATGGTACCTTCAGGTGTTTGGAAATTGCTCACAAGGATGAACCAGACTCGTGGAGGTCTACAATCTTTTTTCTGAGGTCTGATTTCTTTTGATTTTCCCATAATGTCAAAGAGGCAATTGAGTTTGAAGGTAGGCCTTGAAATACATCCACATGTACACCTCCAGTTGACTCAAATGATGTCAATTAGCATATCAGAAGCTTCTGAAGCCATTACATAATTTTCTGGAATTTTCCAAGCTGTTTAAATGCACAGTCATCTTAGTGTATGTAAACTTCTGACCCACTGGAATTGTGATACAGTGAATTATAAGTGAAATAGTCTGTCTGTTAATAATTGTTGGAAAAATGATGTCCTAACCGACTTGCCAAAACTATAGTTTGTTAACAAGACATTTGTGGAGTGGTTGAAAAACGAGTTTTAATGACTCCAACCTAAGTGTATGTAAACTTCCGACTTCAACAGTACCTTCCAAAATCTCTTGTGTATTTCTATGGGCAGGTAACTTTTTCTAACACAGAACATGAGCATTAGCAGTAGCTTTTGAGCATCTCATTTGAGTCTGTTCAATCTAGCCTAGAAGCAGCTACAGTTACAATGTCGGCACAATGATATTATGTTTATACAATACTCTTGAACACATAAACCTTATCAGTTGGCATCTGTGTAGTAAAATGAAATATACACCTTATTTAAAGCAGTATTCCTTTAAGAGCAGAGGTTAGTCATCACTATGGCGAAGGGAGGGGCTTACAACGTCATTTTGCTGAAGTGAAACTTAAGAGTATTTCCACGAAACTGTACCAAATCCCCAGGCACTGTTATTCTTTTTTTCTGATCCGAAGAGGAGAACAGTCAACAACATACTGTAACACTGAGGTGAGTAGAAAAATTAAGAGCTTTGCCTGGACAAGGTTAGACACTAAAGAAATGACAGCCCTAATTATTATCCTGTCTGCGTTTGACTCTCATGATATGTCAAAGAATGTTTAAAATAGTATAGTTTGACGTTACGACATGGGTTGATATTAGTAGCGGTCGGTGCTGTTTAAGATGAGGGAGGACGATTTAAAAAATGTTTTTTTGAACATGGCCTTATTAATATAACCACATATTGGATGACTGTCATTCATGTTCCATTCAACCAGTTCAATATAACATTGATACTGTAGGTTTGGGCTACTACATGATACTCAAATTTTCCCTATACCCAGCTTATGAATGAATGAAAGTTTACAACGTAGGTGGACACAGGTTGAAAATAAAATTGAGGTGACAGCCAGTCAATACATTGACACATTCAATACCGCTTTGCACATTCTTGCTTGCATCTAGCTGATTTAGGGGGTAATTATTGGTCCAACAGTTGCAAATCAGAGTTTCTATTGGACAAATTGCGGTATGTTCATCCCTGTTTCGTTCAGTTTGCTTCTGTTTTAGAAACGTTTTTCACCCGAATCGGCGGAATGAATACAACCCTGATCACACGTAAACACAGTTCACTTTCATAGCACATACAGCCACATATAAACAGCTCACTGTATTCCTTCTCGCATCTACGTGCTCTCCTCCTCACCTTTTCCCTTCCCGTGTGGACTTCAATGCACAACACATCAGCTGTCTGTGACAAACGAAAATACCTTTCCAAGACAAACCTTCATATCATAACCGCTAACCGCTACACATAGCCTACATTATTCTCACCATATTACCTCAAGTAACGTCATAGTCAACATAGCTAATAGAACTAACGCATTAGTAAACCCGTTACAATCATGCAGTTTAGCAGTTACACTGGCGGGCCTAGGTGGCAATAAATTATTAAAACCAAAAGCGTACCTTGACTTGGAAGAGTTCCAGTGTTGGATAGTCATTGCCAGCTACCTAACATAGCATCCTTCTGTTTGAGCCAGGTGTTTGAGTAGGCTAAACTATCTAGCTGCATTAGCTTGCTAAGTAAGTGAAAGTGGGGAAAAAATAGAATATTGCAATCTCTCTATTGCTTCTCCTTCAATTTTTGAAGAAATTAATTTGTTCTAAACTGTTCAACGATTGTCTTTCTCTCTCTGAGTCAACTACTCACCACATTTTATGCACTGCAGTGCTAGCTAGCTGTAGCTTATGCTTTCAGTACTAGATTCATTCTCTGATCCTTTGATTGGGTGGACAACATGTCAGTTCATGCTGCAAGAACTCTGATAGGTTGGAGGACGTCCTCCGAAAGTTGTCATGATTTCTGTATAAGTCTATGGAAGGGGATGAGAACCATGAGCCTCCTAGGTTTTGTAATGAAGTCAATGTACACAGAAGAGGATGGAGCTAGCTGTTCTCTGACTACACCATGGTGCTACCCTACAGAGTGCTGTTGATGCTACTGTAGACCTTCATTGCAAAACAGTGTGATTAGTCAGTTATTTTGTGACGTGAATATATTTACTATAGTTTTCTTTAAAAAGGATAACTTCACTATTTTTATGAAATTCACTGAGGAGGATGGTCCTCCCCTTCTTCCTCTGAGGAGCCTCCACTGACTGATATTGACACATGAAAATAATAACATGTTTTTTGGCCTCTTTCAGCTATGGCTTCCTCCAACAGTCTCCTGTCTGAAGAGCAGTTCCAGTGCTCTATCTGTCTAGATGTGTTCACTGACCCAGTCTCCATCCCGTGTGGACACAACTTCTGCATGGCCTGTATCGCAGTGTACTGGAACGCTAAGGGCCTATGCAAGTGTCCAATGTGTAAAAAGGCTTTTGAACGGAGACCAGATCTCAGTGTCAATACTTTTATTTCTGAAATGGCTGCCCATGTCCGGAAGCTAGCTCCAGCTGACAGCACACTCACACAGCACCCCGCCAAGCCTGGAGAAGTGGCCTGCGATGTCTGCACTGGGAGGAAGTTCATGGCCTTGAAGTCGTGCCTGGTTTGTCTGGCTTCTTACTGTGAGACTCACCTAGAGCCTCATCAGAGAGTTGCTTCCTTCAAGAAACACAAGCTAATTGACCCTGTGGAGAACCTGGATGATAGGGTGTGTGAGAAGCACCAACGACCCCTGGAGTTGTTCTGTAGGAGCGACCAGACGTGTTTGTGTCAGTTCTGCACTGAGACAGACCACAAGTTCCACAAGGCTGTCCCCATAGAGGAAGAGAGTGGAGCGAGGAAGAGTCTGCTGTGGGAAACCAAGGGAAAAGTGCAGAGGTTGATCAAGGAGAGACTGCAGAAGGTGAAGCAGATGGAAGACTCAATAGTACTCAGGAAGAGGGGTGCAGAGAGAGAGATAGACGATAGCGTGCATGTCTTCACTACTCTGGTTCGCGCTATTGAGAAAAGCCAGGCTGAGTTCATTGAGGTGATTGAGGTGAAACAGAAAGCAGCAGAGAGGCATGCCGAAGGGCTCATCAAAGAGCTGGAGCAGGAAATTACTGAACTACAAAGGAGACTCACTGAGCTGCAGAAGCTGTCAAACACAGAGGACCACCTCCACGTCATCCATAGCTCCCCATCGCTTTGCACCCTTCCACGCACCAAGGACTGGTCTGAGATCAGGGTTCACAGCGGTTTGTGTGTCGGGACCCTTTGGAGAGCTGTGTCTCAACTGGAGGAGACGCTTAATGAAGAGATGGAGAAGTTGTCTGAGACCGAGCTGGAGAGAATGCAGCAGTCAGCTGTGGATGTGACTCTGGACTCTGATACGGCAAATCCCAAACTCATTTTGTCTGAGGATGGGAAACAGGTGAAGCTAGGACACAGACAAAAGCTCTTCCTTGACAACCCAAAGAGGTTTGATCCTGTACCCTGTGTACTAGGAAATGAAGGCTTCTCCTCTGGGAGATTTTACTTTGAGGTGCAGGTGGAGGGGAAGACTAGGTGGGCTTTGGGAGTGGCCAGAGAGTCCATCAACAGGAAGGGGAATGTACGGCTCAGTCCTGTGAATGGATACTGGACTGTGGGGCTGATGAATGGGGATGAGTACATGGCTCACGCTGGGCCCAGTGTCCCTCTCTCTCTGTCAGAGGAGCCTCAGAAGGTGGGGGTGTTTGTGGATTATGAGGAGGGGGAGGTCTCCTTTTATGATGTGGAGGCCGGGTCTCATATCTATTCTTTCACCGTCTGCACCTTCACTGAGAGACTCTACCCATACCTCTTTACAGGCATAAATAATGATGATAAAAACTCTGCCCCATTGATCATTTGTCCGATCATGTCAGTCAATCAGTATGAGATTTCACCTCTCGATGATACACCTTAGATTTCAGCAATTGATTCAGTCAAGTGATTGTTGATACTTCTATACAGCTTTTCAAAAATGGTCACAGTATTGGAATGACACAGTGAAAAAGTTAGGTGTCTAATCAGGCGTGCAACTGACAATGTTTTTTTACTTTTCATTTAGATTGAATGGACAAAGTCCCCTCATACAAAAACATATATTTTACCTCCACAATCATGTAGGAATTCATTATTATTTTGCCTATTTTTCTCTGTGGCATATATAAGTAACTGCCAAAATAATGGAAACGCCAACATAGTCTCTTAATAGGGCATTGGGCACCACGAGCCAGAACAGCTTCAATGCACTTTGGCGTAGATTCTACAAGTGCCTGGAACTCAACTGGAGGGATGCGACACCGTTCCATCATTTTGGGTTTTGTTGATGGTGGTGGGAAATGCTGTCTCAGGCGTCCCTCCAGAATCTCCCGTAAGTGTTAAAATGTGTTGAGATCTGGTGACTGAGACGGCCATGTCATATGATTTACATTTGATTTCATTCTCATCCAACCATTCAGTGACCACTCGTGCCCTGTGGATGGGGCATAGGCATGGCAGCCAAAATAATGGCCTGCCCAGCATTTTTATGCATTTCCATAAGCATGATGGGGATGTTAATTTGCTTAAAGTGAGACTCAGAAATGACGTTGCCACGAGCATCACCGCAGATATTCAGATGAGAGAGATGCAAGACTTTGCTCTCACACAGTCACACACAGTATCTGTGCATGGGTTCACTTCACACTGTTCACAAGGTAATAGCCACGGGGCTAATTTTCCTTTATATGCGTAACAATCATATTTGTATAATCAATGGGCTACTGGAGAGGAGGTACTGTTCTGTATATTTGGAGGGTACGTTTTGGGGTGAGGTGAAAGGTTTTGTTGGGCTTTTTATTAAAATAGAAAAAATAAATGCTACAGTGCTTTATGACAGTTTACACAGGTGCATGAGTTGGACTCTTTTAAATCTTCCAAAATGTACAAAGTCTTTGGTTGGAGATGCTCTGCAGCCTGCAGAGTATTGATGTTTGAAATGATGTTAACTGTAATTACACAGTCCTTTTAATGTTGGAATTTAGTGAAAAGGTTTGAACAACAAATCAATGTCCTGTTATCAAATAAACATTCAGCACGTATTCTTATTTAGTGTTTATTCCAGGGGAGAAGGACTGCCCCCTCTCATTGAAGCCACAAAGTTCAAGGCCGACCACAGTACAGCAGGCAGTTTGCAGAAAACAGTATCCCCCATTGTAGTGAATGGGAAGAAGGTAATATTCATGGTCAATCTTTGTGTACAAAAATAAAAAGATAAATACATTTGAAAACAGTTTTGGTACCAATAATTGCTTCTATTACACCAGATGTATGTCCTTGAACCAATTATTTTAAGTTATTATTTTTAATTAGCACGATAAGTTTTTAGTTGCTAATGGCAGAATGCAGTACCCCGTTCGGCCTCCAACTTGAGATACTCAGTGAGAGGGGGCAGCACTGAGCTTGCCTGCAACGTCACTTCCTGGAGTAGCTCATGGACAATTTTAGCGTTTTAGCAAGCCTAACCCTTTTCCTAACCTTAACCTAATTCTACTAACCTACCGCGTTAATTTTCCTAGCCTGCTCCATAAGTTATCCTAACTTGCTATGAAAAGTCACTTCTGCTAGTCAACTGGCAGACCTGCCTGGAGAGCAGTGTGAGTATCCACTAATAGTGCTTCAAATCCGCTATTGAGTCTTCACATAGGAATGAACGGTGTCACGTAATCAATGGCTTTGTCCATTCAGATATAAAGTCATTGGTTTATTCTCTTGTCCAACCCAATTAGTATTAAATTAATTCTGAATCATATTTAGTGTCCTTTTCATCATAAAATGGTCCCCCAACAAGAAATCAACGGACTGTTTAGAGGAAATGACTTAATTTTCATTAAGGAACACTGACGACAAGATTTAGTATGTTAGCAATACTATAGTAGCTGCACTGTGTGCCGGATGGGCTCCTTCAGAACCTTCATCATATGTCTCCAGAAGAATCAATAGTAGCAGAAGTGCAGCACTTACATTAAATGTATTTTAAAAAATTGCATAACAGACAATTGTTTTAGTAAAAAAAAGTGTATTGCTACTGTGTTTCCCCTGTCATTGTATACCTGAGTTTGGCTTCTATTGGTTGCAATTGGCAGTTTTAGTCTCAGAGGGCCTGGATGTTGCTTTGGGGCCCTTTCTTCCCCATCTGGTAAGTAATCTGGGGGAATCTGCTTCAACTGCACTCTTAAAGTCCTCATAGACATGTCTGGGTCTGGACAGCTTGCTGAGCGGGGCAGATCAATGTTTCTTTATCTGCAACTGAGTGAAAGTGCAGCTCTTTCAGGTTCCAAGAAATCCATTTCCATCTTGTTTATCAATTCTTGTCTCGCGTGAAAACATCTAGACATCCGGCAACAAGCAGAGAGATGCCAAGGTGCCTTTATGAATAGGCACAATCAGGAATGAATTCATGTGATTTTCTCTCTAATGTATCTTTAGTAGTAATGCCAGTCTTGCAATAGCGGAGATGTTATGGAAATTGAGCTCTATTGACTTGTGTGTGTCTCTATTGCAAGGTGACCAGATCCATGGGTCTCTTCTCGTTCACAGTACAGCACAAACAGTAGTAATGTATCTACTGCACATATGCTGTGAGTGTAATCGCACACTGTCTATTCCACTATTAGGCATTATTAATTAGGTATAGTCACTTTTGTAGTGACAATCTAGGGAAGTTGATTGCAATCTTTTTGACGGCTATTTGTTTGAATTAAAAATGTTACTGTGTCTAATTGGTTGGTTGCTTTGGATAGTGTTCTATTCACCCCTCTTATTAGGCATTGACCAGTTACAGGTGTGCTTGTCAGGGAGTGCTAATGAGCTTGGCAGCATCAGGTGTGTGTGCTATAATGAGCTACTGTTGAAATTTAAAAGGAGATGTGAAAAGTTTCATAAAATAATCTTCACTCAAGCTCCACTGTCTATACATTGAGGCTTTTCTAAGGTATGATGCTAGTCATGTATTTACTATGGTGCTTTTCTCAGACCCAAACACGCTTATGTAGTGTTTGTGTGTGGCCTAGACTCCTGACTACCCCTTTATGCAGTGTCCGGGGTTGTAAGACCAAACGTCTTATACTGCAAGTCGGGAGTGTCGTTTACTGTCTCTTGCAGCATAGCTGTGTGATTTATCTAGCTAGCCAGACTGCTTCAGCTACTGAAAGCTGCTGTTAAATCCCCCCCCCCCTTCTGAATCTGCTTTCACTATGACATCTCCATTAGCCCAGAATTGGATTAGCTCCAAAAGAAGCTTCCCAAAGACCAGTCTCTGTCCATCTTTTGCCAAGCACACACCCAATTCCTGCCTCTTCCTATCCCTCCCCAAATCACATTCACCATTTTGTTTCTGACAGCCGCAGTGAAAGCTACTATACTGGGTTATGTGGGGATAGCCTAGAAAAAGTGGTTTCTGTAGAACTGCAGGAAGGTGGACTACAGTCTGCAGACTTGGAGCATTTCTCACTCTCGGGGGTGGTACTGACCGAGTGACAGAAGCAATAAGTACTGTCTCACAACAGAGCTTTGGCACAGCACAGCAAGCTGATGGCATTGTTAGAAGATCTGGCCGCACACCAATACTGTGTTAAGTTAAGACTGACCTGAAGTTTATAAATAGTGTGTGCAACTGCCAACAGAGGATGGAATTAGTATAACTGAGAAGCTCCTTTAAATCAAATAAAAATCAGATTTTATTCGTACACAGTATACAGAAGGCATACAAGGTGCAGTGAAGTGCATGTGCTAGGTCCCACAACATTGCAGTTTGATAATCAAATACAATAAGAGTTATCAAAAATAACCAGTAATAGAAGAAGTAGTATGCATAGTAGTAGTAGTAAGATATGTACACAATAGGATATACAGTAGGGGAGAGTGGGGTAAGATGAGCCATCCTTGTCTCTAGGAAACCATACACAAAATGAATCATTTGACCAAATATTTAGGAAGAGGTCATCATTTCATGGACTCTGAAGGAGGAAACCACATGGGAAAAGTGGTAAGCAAGTTAGGTGAAAAAAAAAAAAACAGATTTTCATTAAGTCAATTTAATTTCATGTGTTAAAGGTTTCATGATGCTTGTATCTACATTTAAAAAAATAATTTTAAGAGTGTTCTATAGATCAGTTGGGATCTCTATAAGCTTCAATATGAGGTCCTAAACCAAGTATGAAAGTGCGTCCTTGTAACTGTCTGGGATAATATAGTCAAAATGTTTGCCTTAGGGTAAGTTGAGCCAATGGCCATGTTTGCCTTAGGGTAAGTTGAGCCAATAGCATTTACATTACATTTAAGTCATTTAGCAGACGCTCTTATCCAGAGCGACTTACAAATTGGTGCATTCACCTTATGATATCCAGTGGAACAACCACTTTACAATAGTGCATCTAACTCTTTTAAGGGGGGGGGGGGTTAGAAGGATTACTTTATCCTATCCTAGGTATTCCTTAAAGAGGTGGGGTTTCAGGTGTCTCCGGAAGGTGGTGATTGACTCCGCTGACCTGGCGTCGTGAGGGAGTTTGTTCCACCATTGGGGTGCCAGAGCAGCGAACAGTTTTGACTGGGCTGAGCGGGAACTGTACTTCCTCAGAGGTAGGGAGGCGAGCAGGCCAGAGGTGGATGAACGCAGTGCCCTTGTTTGGGTGTAGGGCCTGATCAGAGCCTGAAGGTACGGAGGTGCCGTTCCCCTCACAGCTCCGTAGGCAAGCACCATGGTCTTGTAGCGGATGCGAGCTTCAACTGGAAGCCAGTGGAGAGAGCGGAGGAGCGGGGTGACGTGAGAGAACTTGGGAAGGTTGAACACCAGACGGGCTGCGGCGTTCTGGATGAGTTGTAGGGGTTTAATGGCACAGGCAGGGAGCCCAGCCAACAGCGAGTTGCAGTAATCCAGACGGGAGATGACAAGTGCCTGGATTAGGACCTGCGCCGCTTCCTGTGTGAGGCAGGGTCGTACTCTGCGAATGTTGTAGAGCATGAACCTACAGGAACGGGTCACCGCCTTGATGTTAGTTGAGAACGACAGGGTGTTGTCCAGGATCACGCCAAGGTTCTTAGCACTCTGGGAGGAGGACACAATGGAGTTGTCAACCGTGATGGCGAGATCATGGAACGGGCAGTCCTTCCCCGGGAGGAAGAGCAGCTCCGTCTTGCCGAGGTTCAGCTTGAGGTGGTGATCCGTCATCCACACTGATATGTCTGCCAGACATGCAGAGATGCGAGTTAAGTTGAGCCAATGGCCATGTTTGCCTTAGGGTAAGTTGAGCCAATGGCCATGTTTGCCTTAGGGTAAGTTGAGCCAATAGCCATGTTTGCCTTAGGGTAAGTTGAGCCAATAGCCATGTTTGCCTTAGGGTAAGTTGAGCCAATAGCCATGTTTGCCTTAGGGTAAGTTGAGCCAATGGCCAGTTTTTCCTTCCCAGGCATTATGGGATATGAGGCATTATGGGATATACCTGCCCTATGTTAAGTGTTAAATTAAAGTGTTAGTTAGGTATTAAGCCCATGTTAAAATATGATTAAAAGGCAAAAAAGGTGATTGTGTTTAAAGATAGACATGGTTTTAAAGAGATAGTGGTAGTATTTCATTCAGTAGAGAAATTTGCCCTCAGCTGAACTTGTGACAAAATAGCACTTTTTAAAAAATTGACAAGCAATGTTTTTAAAACTGTAATGTTTACAAGAATTGTGATAATTTCCAGGAATACACAACATCCTGAAATATACACTACCATTCAACAGTTTGGGGTCATTTAGAAACTTCCTTGTTTTTTTAAAGAAAAGCTTATTATTTGTCCATTTTTAAAATTACATCAAATTGATCAGAAATACAATGTAGACATTGTTAATGTTGTAAATGACTATTGTAGCTGGAAACGGCTGATTTTGAATGGAATAGCTACATAGGCGTAGAGGCCCATTATCAGCAACCATCACTCCTGTGTTCTAATGGCACGTTGTGTTATCTAATCCAAGTTTATCATTTTAAAAGGCTGATTGATCATTAGAAAACCCTTTTGCAATTATGTTAGCACAGCTGAAAACTTTTGTTCTGATTTAAAGAAGCAATAGAACTGGCCTTCTTTAGACTAGTTGAGTATCTGGAGCATCATCATTTGTGGGTTCGATTACAGGCTCAAAAGGGCTAGAAACAAAGACCTTTCTTCTGAAACTCGTCAGTCTATTCTTGTTCTGAGAAATGAAGGCTATTCCATGCGAGAAATTGCCAAGAAACTGAAGATCTCGTACAACGCTGTGTACTACTCCCTTCACAGAACAGTGCAAACTGTCTTTAACCAGAATAGAAAGAGGAGTGGGAGGCCCCGGTGCACAACTGAGCAAGAGGACAAGTACATTAGAGTGTCTAGTTTGAGAAAAAGATGCCTCACAAGCCCTCAACTGGCAGCTTCATTACATAGTACCCGCAAAACACCAGTCTCAACGTCAACAGTGAAGAAGTGACTCCGGGATGCTGTACTGCTAGGCAGAGTTGCAAAGAAAAAGCCAATAAAAAGAAAATATTAAGGGTAAAAGAACAGACACTGGACAGAGGAACTCTGCCTAGAAGGCCAGCATCCCGGAGTCACCTCTTCACTGTTGCCGTTGAGACTGGTGTTTTGTGGGTACTATTTAATGAAGCTGCCAGTTGAGGATATGCAGTTTCCAGTTTGTATGACAGGTTAGGCTACATGTGAAAGTAATGTGATTATTTTGTGTGCATGTGAAATACGCAAATACAGTTTCAACATACAGGGTATTTACATGTATTATTTTTATTAGTGAAAGGTCCGACTGACTGTAAACTCGTTTCATGCATGTTTAACTTATGCATTTTATTAATGAAATTGTAAACTGTTTAAAGCAGATCTTCTTATTAAATTCTATGACCAAGGCCGTGACAGGTCCCAGTGTCCTTTGCAGTCATTAATTACTTACTATAAGTCCACCTCCCCCCCGGCTACAGCCATAGATGTACAGATGGGGGAATTGGCTTATGTTTAAAAGTACAACCCGGGTCAAGGACTGTTGACAGCTAGCCAGCTGTTCGGGTGGCATTTATGGGGGATTCTACCAGGCCCTTTTCGAATACCTCAGAAATAAACCCGTCCTTCCTTGAGTCATGGATTGGTAAGAAATAGGGTGGTTACATTGGCTTACACCCATCCAATCGCGTATTGATATGTGTTTACCTCGAGCAAGGAAGGATGCATTTCTGAAGTATTTGAACAGGAGCCTATAGTTTAATGTCCTCTTATTTCTTTCAGCTTCCTGTTGGTGTTTTCCTGTCTCATCCTCTCTGTTTTCGCTACCATCAACGAGTTCAAGAACAGCTCTGAGACTGCCTTGTACATTTTGGTATGTGTGTGGTGGTTTGCTCTGAAAAGTACTGTGCTCTGTCCATGTTTTCTACGCTCTTTTTATGCTCAAGACGGCAAAGTATGTCACAATCAAATATGTGCAATATAGATTTTTAAATACGACGTAATCCTAAAATGAACTATGTACTCTCAGGTTCATATCTCTCACATTATAGCCACCCATAGCTTTAGGTCACTTATCTTTTTTCGGAATCTTAAGTAGTTCCCGACTACTACTCTAGCCATCTGGTTGTGTTGTGCATGGAACTGCACTATGATAAGACTTTGGGTTTAGTGGCAGTATAATATGTCTGTGATTTGATGTCACAGGAAATAGTGAAGTTTGTGGTCATACGCACATCCCCCCAAAAAACAGGTGCTGGGCAAGGAAGTACAGAAGTACTTGAAAAGAACAAAGGCCCAGACACTGAATTTGCTCCCAATTACCACAGGAAATAGTGACCATCGTGGTGTTTGGAGTTGAGTACATCGTGAGGATATGGGCCGCGGGCTGCTGCTGTCGCTACAGAGGATGGAGGGGAAGGCTGAAATTCGCCCGCAAGCCTTTCTGTGTTATCGGTGAGAACAGAAAGACTTTCTTCTCCTTCTACCTCTCACTTTTCAGGATGTTTCTTCTGTTCTGGCTTACAACTCTCCTGTCCTGGTCTTCTCTCCTCTTTCTCGTTTCTCATCACTCTCTCCTTTTATCTCTCTACCTCTTCCTCCGACTTTGCTGTTCTCATTTCCATAAAAACAAGCGTTATTCACATAAAATATTTTTTTTACCAAAAATGACTTTTATATTTCTAAGTGTAGTCAGTTTCTCTCAAGTCTCCCATACCTTATGTAAGGAAAGGAAACGCTAACATCAACATTCAACACTGCCTTGTTTTAGAACTACACCAGTTCACTACTCACATTCTCTGAAGTCATTTTGTTCAATACCATGTTATTAAATAGCAACACCTGAATAGTGCCTCATGGGATTGTCATGTGAGGTCGGCTTCTCAGTGTTGGAGGATGTCAGTAATCATTGAACACTATCAACGCAATCTCAACAGTGTTTGGTGATGCTTGTTGCCATGGAAACCCCGCTGACATTATGTGAATCCCCTTCCTTCCCCAGACATCGTGGGCTTGAGAGTGTGTGCGTGTGAGCGGATGGAACACCATTGACATGATGTGACTATCTTTCCTCCTCTAGACATCATGGTCTTGATAGCATCTGTGTCGGTGCTGGCTGCTGGCTCCCAGGGAAATGTCTTCGCCACCTCTGCCATCCGCAGTCTCCGCTTCTTGCAGATCCTCCGCATGCTGCGGATGGACCGGCGCGGGGGCACCTGGAAACTTCTAGGATCCGTGGTCTATGCCCACAGCAAGGTGACCACTAGAACGGCTATATGTTTAGCTGGGGTTTAGTTAGCCTCAGGAGCCCAGGTTTCTCACCTTCTGCGAGATGGGATTTGGAAGGAAGGCTCTGCAAAAAAACAATCAAAAGGCATAAACTGTGTCTTCATGAATTTGATTACATAGTCCAGTCATAATCAGAATAGGTGGATTTGGTGGATACAGATATTATTATGCATTATTTATGAAGGCTTTATGAATGTATACATACCATGAAGTGTTACCAAATTCTATATCTGATGCTCTGTTCCTCTTCTCCAGGAACTTATCACTGCTTGGTACATAGGCTTTCTCTGTCTCATCCTGGCTAGTTTCCTGGTGTACTCGGTCGAGAAAGATGACAACGACATGTTTGAGACCTATGCTGATGCCCTGTGGTGGGGGCTGGTAAGTTCAATAATATTTCCAAATTAGAAAGTGCTCAAGGTATTCAATGGTATCTTCTATTAGGGCAGACTTACAGTTAGATTTCCAATAATATATTTCCCTAATTTATCTGCAGTACCCAGCAAAATACATATCTAAAACTGAGCTATAAAGTCACTTGATAAAGTTGAATGTATTGTAGTGGAATGGGGTCTTGACTTACCAGCTTTGGCGGACTACTGTATTATATAAGGTATGCATTACTGTAGGTGCTGTTGAAAATGCCTCTTCTTTCTCTAGATCACCCTGACTACCATAGGCTATGGGGATAAGTTCCCAAAGACCTGGAATGGACGTCTGCTGGCTGCAATGTTCAGTATGATAGGAGTGGCTTTCTTTGCGCTCCCAGCTGTAAGTTTGAGGGACATTTTAGGTGCTAATTCAAACCCTTATGATGCAGAAGGCAACTTAATTTAACTGTATTATGTTTCTGAATTTGAAGTAAATGTAAAACCTTTACTCACAGTTCCAGCCTTACGGCCAAGTGCGTGAACTCCAATGGTTATATTCCGGAACATTTTGCAATGTTCTGTGTCAATAGTTCACTTTAGAGTTGTTGTGCTCTTCAATGGTGCGCTTCTGCTTAGGCAAAACATGGCCTGGTACACACTTGAATTTAAAACGTTCCGATAACCATTATTATTATGTTTTAATCTGTTAGTCCTGCATTCTAGTTTCAGATGTTCATATTCAAGAGGGTAGAGATATTCTGACAATGTGTAATTTTTCTCTCTTATCCACACCCACTCACATGCACGCACACAGGGTATCCTGGGGTCTGGTTTTGCTCTGAAGGTCCAGGAGCAGCACAGACAGAAGCATTTTGAGAAGCGACGCCAACCTGCTGCTGGTCTGATACAGGTGGCCAACACGCACCACCATTTAGTCTGGACACACCCACTGACACATTGTGTACCATTTTTTTTAAATACCTTGTTCTTTCTGACTGATTTTATTGAATTATATACCACCTGTTGGGTCATTGAACATCCTCTGCATTATGACATTGTCTGCATCACTTGCAAATAACACCATCTGTCTCACAAATAGAATGCTTGGCGATTTTATGCTACGAATCTCGCTCGGACTGATCTGCTGTCGACGTGGGATTTTTATGAGGAGAACGTTTCTCTCCCAATGTACAGGTACAGACCATATCTGTTCTCTATACTTTATATACATTTTTATCCTGGAAATGAAATTCCATTTATACCCTTGAAATAACACCAACCAGTCTGGCTTTCCGATTTGAAGTTGAACTCTAATACCTTTCATTTTGAGATACTGCTGGGCTTTGTTCTGATATTCAAAGCACAACTAGTGGAGTGCCTTCAGTATAGTATAAAGTATTCACACCCCTTGACTTTTTCCACATTTTGTTGTTACAGCCTGAATTTTAAATGGAGATTTTGTGTCACTGGCCGACACACAATTACCCCATAATGCCGAAGTGGAATTATATTTTTAGAAATGTTTACAGCTTTTCATTTTTAATACAATGTTGTAATGTCTTGAGTCAATAAGTATTCAACCTGTTTGTTATGGCAAGCCTAAATAAGTTCAGGAGTAAAAATGTCACTTAAAAGTCACTTAATAAGTTGCATGGACTCACTCTGTGTGCAATAATACTGTTTATAGAAATGTTTTGGTCATACGCACATCCTTAAAAACATAGGTGCTGGGCTAATAAAGAATACTAAAGAACAAGAAGGCCTGCACACTGTTAAATCTCCCAATTCACCGCTTCATTGACAATGTTTCCATCTGAAATGGATCTTCGTCAGGTCAAAGAAACAAACTGAGTACTCACATCCCCAATATACACATTTCACCTCACATGACTATTACTCACATGACGCATGGTGTCTGTGGAAAACTAAATTCTAATCTAATTGTATTTGTCAGATGCGCCAAGTGAAATGCTTACTTACAAGTCCTTAACCAACAATGCAGCTTTAAGGAAATACCCCCCAAAATATATCTAAAAATAAATAATAAATAAGTATGAGATAAGAATAACAAATAATTAAAGAGCATCAGTAAATAACAATAGCGGGGCTATATACAGGGGGTACCGGTACAGAGTCAATGTTAGGGGGCACCAGTGTCAAGGTAATTGAGGTAATATGTACATGTAGGTAGAGTTATTAAAGTGACCATGCATAGACAATAACAGAGAGTAGCAGCAGCGTAGAAGAGGGTTGGGGGGGGGGGGGGGGCAGGCAATGCAAATAGTCCGGGTTACCATTTGATTAGCTGTTCAGGAGTCTTATGGCTTGTGGGTAGAAGCTGTTAAGGAGCCTTTTGGTTGTAGACTTGGCGCTCCTGTACCGCTTGCCGTGCGGTAGCAGAGAGAACAGTCTATGACTTGGGTGACTGGAGTCCTCTGACACCACCTAGTATATAGGTCCTGGATGTCAGGAAGCTTGGCCTCAGTGATGTACTGGGCCGTACGCACTACCCTCTTGTACCTTACGGTCAGATGCCGAGCAGGTGCCATACTAGGTGGTGATGCAACCGGTCAGGATGCGCTCGATGGTGCAGCTGTAGAACTTTTTGGGGACCCGTAAGTCGCTCTGGATAAGAGCGTCTGCTAAATGACTTAAATGTAAATGTAAATGTGTAATGTGTATGCTTGTAATCATTAAGGACTGGGGAGTTTTTCAGGATAAAAAAATTAACGGAATGGAGCTAAGTACAGGCAAAATCATAGAGGAAAACCTGGTTCAGTCTGCTTTCCACCAGACACTGGGAGATGAATTCACCTTTCAGCAGGACAATAACCTAAAACACAAGGCCAAAACTACACTGGAGTTTCTTACCAAGAAGACCGTGAATGTTCCTGAGTGGCTGAGTTACAGTTTTGACTTAAATCTGCATGAAAATCTATGGCAAGACCTAAAAATGGTTGTCTAGCAATGATCAACAACAAATTTGACAGAGCTTGAAGAATTTTGAAAATAACAATGGGCAAATGTTGCACAATGCAGGTGGGGAAAGACTCACAGCTGTAATAGCTGTCAAAAGTGCTTCTACAAAGTATTGACTCAGGGGTGTAAACACTTACATAAATTTGACATTTCTGTATTTCATTTGTTTTTTCATCTAAAATTTCAGTTTGTCGTTATGGGTTATTGTGTGTAGATAAATGAGAGAGAAAAAAATATTGAATCCATTTTGAGCTCAGGCTGTAACACAACAAGATGTGGAATAAGTCAAGGACATATGAATACTTTCTGAAGGCACTGTAGCTACTTTGAAAATGAATCACTCTGTTTACCTTCTAAGTCTGTTGGAATCATTGGGAAATTAATCTGTCGACTGCAATATTTGGCTTTCTCAAAGCAGCTTTCTGCTTTTTATTTCATTTTAGAGCTACATACAGTATTCTGTGCAGCAGTGTCAAAGGAATGGTTCTATTTTGAAACAGTATAATGTTAGGCTTCAATGCTCCAGACTAGAGGGCCACTGAACTTTTTTTAGAAAGACATGCACTAGCCTTCCAGTGGGATGTATAAAAGATAATGAAAAACGTCTCATCTTCTCTCTCCAGACTCATACCCCCCCTCAATCAACTGGACCTCCTGAGGAATCTGAAGGCCAAATCCTTCAGCAGGTCTGAATATACAGTAGGAGGATGATGATTATGTGAATGGAGAATTCTTACTTTTTGGAGAATCTCCCCTGAATTCATAGTCTCGTGGTGTCTCAGGGCTGCAGTAACTTAGTGCTAATCACCCGATTAAGTCATTGCCTTGACAACTCTGTTTCTCTTTTTTCCCCTTGCTACTTGACAGGTGCTTGCTTACCCAAATGCTAAATCCTGATGGTCTTAATGATACATAGCTACTGCTGTTGACTTTTTCAGATATTCACCCTTGTCCTTCCCTTTCTGACCTTAGTAACCTAAATAATGCTGCCCGTTGGGATTTGTCACGGAAATGCATGTGTGTGTGTCTCTGTGTGTGTCTTTTTCATTTGTCTGGAAACAAAGGAAGGACTCTCAGACAGAAGCCTCCCCCAGGTCTGTTATTCAACCAGACTTTGTTGTTTTACCACACACTTCTTCTATCCCCTTTTGGCTTTACTTCAATTCTGCTCAAAGCTGCTGAGGCACTCTTCTTGAGGGAGTGTGTGTGTGTGTGTGTGTGTGTGTGTGTGTGTGTGTGTGTGTGTGTGTGTGTGTGTGTGTGTGTGTGTGTGTGTGTGTGTGTGTGTGTGTGTGTGTGTGTGTGTGTGTGTGTGTGTGTGTGTGTGTGTGTGTGTGTGTGTGTGTGTGTGTGTGTGTGTGTGTGTGTGTGTGTGTGTGTCGGGGCAGAAAGGACCAAGGTTTTGATGAGTCTTGTTTTTTTACAATGTGTGTCAGATATGGATGTACCTTTTTTTATAAGATCCTCCTTCAAGAACAGTGGCCTTACATTTACCCACAGTGCTCTAGCTCAGGGGTTCCCACACTATTTTATTCAGGCCCCCCTTCCAGCATTGGGAAACATCCGCGCCCTCCCATCTATTTCTATGGGCACAGGCACTGTTCGTGACACAAACTGTTCACACACCTCTTGTTGGCGGAGAGAAAAATGTGCAGGTTCAAAGCTTATTTCCTGTAATTCTACACGTTTTGCCATGGGGTGCAGAGAAAATGTTGCAGTTTTAAAGCTCATTTTCTTGCAATGTCTAATGTGTATTCATGTGATATTTGAGTGACTCAAACCTTAAAACAAAATCTATGTGCTAAAAAACCTATTACAACCTTCAAAATTAATTTGAAAGCAGGATGAGTTCCTTAAATAAATATACAGTACCAGTCAATAGTTTGGACACACCTACTCATTCAAGGGTTTTTCTTTATTTTGACTACTTTCTACATTGTAGAATAATAGTGAAGGCATCATAACAATAAAATAACACATATGGAATCATGTAGTCACCAAAAAAGTGTTAACCAAATAAATGGTTTTTATAGTTGAGATTCTTCAAAGTAGCCACCCTTTGCCTTGATGACAGCTTTGAACACTGTTGGCCTTCTCTCAACCAGCTTCATGAGCTTGTCACCTGGAATGCATTTCAATTAACAGGTGTGTCTTTTTGTGGAATTTCTTTCCTTCTAAATGCGTTTGTGCCAATCACTTGCGTTGTGACAAAGTAGGGGTAGTATACAGAAGATAGCCCTATTTGGTAAAAGACCAAGTCCATATTATGGCAAGAACAGCTCAAATAAGCAAAGAGAAACGACAGTCCATCAGTACTTCAAGACATGAAGGTCAGTCAATCCAGAACATTTCAAGAACTTTGAAAGTTGCAAAAACCATCAAGCGCTATGATGAAACTGGCTCTCATGAGGACTGCCACAGGAAAGGAAGACCCAGAGTTACCTCTGCTGCAGAGGATAAGTTCATTAGAGTTAACTGCACCTCATATTGCAACCCCAAAACAAATGCTTCACAGAGTTCAAGTAACAGACACATCTCAACATCAATTGTTCAGAAGAGACTGCGTGAATCACCAATAAGAAGAGATTTTCTTGGGCCAAGAAAAACAAGAAATGGACATAGACCAGTGGATATCTGTCCTTTGGTCTGATTAGTCCAAATTTTAGATTTTTGGTTCAATCAATCAATCAATCAAGTTTATTTTATATAGCCCTTCGTACATCAGCTAATATCTCAAAGTGCTGTACAGAAACCCAGCCTAAAACCCCAAACAGCAAGCAATGCAGGTGTAGAAGCACGGTGGCTAGGAAAAACTCCCTAGAAAGGCCAAAACCTAGGAAGAAACCTAGAGAGGAACCAGGCTATGAGGGGTGGCCAGTCCTCTTCTGGCTGTGCCGGGTGGAGATTATAACAGAACATGTTCAAAATGTTCATAAATGACAAGCATGGTCAAATAATAATCAGGAATAAATGTCAGTTGGCTTTTCATAGCCGATAATTAAGAGTTGAAAACAGCAGGTCTGGGACAGGTAGGGGTTCCATAACCGCAGGCAGAACAGTTGAAACTGGGACAGCAGCAAGGCCAGGTGGACTGGGAACAGCAAGGAGTCATCATGCCCGGTAATCCTGACGTATGGTCCTAGGGCTCAGTTCCTCCGAGAGAGAGAAAGAAAGAGAGAAGGAGAGAATTAGAGAGAGCCAAGATGTTCAAAATGTTCATAAATGACAAGCATGGTCAAATAATAATCAGGAATAAATGTCAGTTGGCTTTTCATAGCCGATCATTAAGAGTTGAAAACAGCAGGTCTGGAACAGGTAGGGGTTCCATAACTGCAGGCAGAACAGTTGAAACTGGAACAGCAGCAAGGCCAGGTGGACTGGGGACTGCAAGGAGTCATCATGCCCAGTAGTCCTGACGTATGGTCCTAGGGCTCAGGTCCTCCGAGAGAGAGAAAGAAAGAGAGAAGGAGAGAATTAGAGAGAGCATACTTAAATTCACACAGGACACTGGATAAGACAGGAGAAGTACTCCAGATATAACCAACTGGCCCTAGCCCCCCGACACAAACTACTGCAGCATAAATACTGGAGGCTGAGACAGGAGGGGTCAGGAGACACTGTGGCCCCATCCGATGATACCCCCGGACAGGGCGAAACAGGAAGGATATAACCCCACCCACTTTGCCAAAGCACAGCCCCCCGCACCACTAGAGGGATATCTTCAACCACCAACTTACAATCCTGAGACAAGGCCGAGTATAGCCCACAAAGATCTCCACCACAGCACAAACCAAGGGGGGGCGCCAACCCAGACAGGAAGATCACGTCAGTAACTCAACCCACTCAAGTGACGCACCCCTCCTAGGGACGGCATGAAAGAGCAACCGCCATGTCTTTGTGAGACGCAGAGTAGGTGAACGGAGGATCTCCGCATGTGTGGTTCCCAACGTGAAGCATGGAGGAGGAGGTGTGATGGTGTGGGGGTGCTTTGCTGGTGACATTTGTCATGATTTATTTAGAATTCAAGGCACACTTAACCAGCATGGCTACCACAGCATTCTCCAGCTATACGCCATCCCATCTGGTGTGTGCTTAGTGGGACTATCATTAGTATTTCAACAGGACAGTGACCCAAACACACCTCCAGGCTGTGTAAGGGCTATTTGACCAAGAAGGAGAGTAATGGAGTGCTGCATCAGATGACCTGGCCTCCACAATCACCTGACCTCAACCCAATTGCGATGGTTTGGGATGAGTTGGACCATGGAGTGAAGTTAAAGCAGCCTACAAGTGCTCAGCATGTGTGGGAACTCCTTCAAGACTGTTGGAAAAGCATTCCTCATGAAGCTGGTTGAGAGAATGCCAAGAGTGTGCAAAGCTGTCATCAAGATAAAGGGTGGCTACTTTGAAGAATCTCAAATATTAAATATTATTTGATTTGTTTAACACTTTTTTGGGGGGTTTAATACATGATTCAATATGTGTTACTTCATAGTTTTGATGTCTTCACTATTATTCTGCAATGTAGAAAATCATACAAATAAAGATAAACCCATGAATGAGTAGGTGAGTCCAAACTTTTGACTGGTACTCTATAAATATTTTTTACCTATTTATAGATATATTTATTTGAGGGGGTGGGGACCCCCGCACCCCCGACAGTTTGGGAACCACTGCCCTAGCTAAGCTCACTTTGCCCTCACTGCCAACATTAAGCTTTTATCCACAATTCTAGGTCCTTTCCCAAGATCAACATTTGAAATGTGTTAATTACCCCACTGGCATAGAGAACACTCTAGAGCAGTAACATATATGAATTTCATAATGGATCACTGTAAGGCCATGTCATTGCGATTTGTAGAACGATTACATTTAACAGCCAATGCTGTAGTGGACTGTAGATATTTCTGCCTACTGTTTCTGCGTGACAGAGGGCTTTGCATAGGCGTTTTTTTGTGGGACAAAAAAATTATTCCTGGAATGTTTATTTTCCAGAACGGTATGGATCACTTTTGTTCCAGGTTCTGTTTCTGTTCCTTGAACAAATAAATACAAATCCTATTGGAAATAAGTAGAGGGTGTTAAATTTACAGTATGTGATTCCAGGTGCAACCTAAACGTGTAAACATCATTGGAAAGGAAAAGGCTCAACGCTCGCTTTACCATTATAATATCTTAGTTTTATTAAGTAAGTTTATTTTCCTGTTTTCAGTTCTGTTCCCTGAACTGGTTCCATCCCCTGGTCTTGCATTAATAATGCAGTATTTTGGTCTGTGTTATTGTGTAAGGCCCCACTGTTATAAAATTATAACCGATTCGTCACATCATTCCAAACAGTTTTTTTTCTCCCATTATTGTCTGATTAATCAAAGTACTTAGAATATGTTCTAAGTCTTCAACTATTCCTCATCTTCGACCATTGCTCATTCTTGCATCATATCATCCTTTTACTGACCATTACAAGGACATTGTAGGACATTACAAGGCCAGCCACTTCATTTTTCAGATGCACTTAATTCCTCCATCACTGTTATCTTTTGTGTCTCCTCTACTGCCCACCATTCCACTATCTCGCTCTCCAATGTCCAGTATTGACCATGCACACAAAGACGACATGCTTTGTGGGTGCTGCCCGAGAACCTATAGGTACTGTTGCACAGATACTAACATCTGCACTGCAAGTATTTAAGTCTCTATATACCTGTCCTTACGTTCCTCTCTGTTCCTATATTTTCCGGCTTTTGACACATGTTCAGCTGAGTAGATGAAACACATGACTAGCTGACTCTTTTTAACCCCCTCAGCTATTGAGAATCAGTCAAATGTAACATTTAATTATCCACATAGCATATAGACATTCACTTTTTCTTTGAAGTAAAAAAATGGAATATTTTCTGCACATTTACCTGAAAAGTTTCCTAGAAAATACAGATATACGTCTTAGTTTTTGTGACAGAGCATTGATTTGTTGTTTCTCTTATGCAGTTTCTTTTTTCGCTTGTTGGCTTTTTGCTCAGTCAGCCCTTTGGCAACTTTTGTTGAAAAGCAAGAAAACAACATGCCTTTTACGTTGGTATCTAACAAGCATTTCCTTTGAAATGATTCCCACATACAGTACAGTGGGAGACATGATGGTTAACCCTGACTGCATGACATGATTACTTTTTGCATAGAGATGACAACCCTTCTTTTTCTTTTTGAGGCCTATCACTGTGCTTCCCATGCATGCTTGCTTGTTGCTTCTGCTGCTTGCCTGACCGAATGCTCGACTATGTGCACACGGAAAAGGCTCCTTCCGCTGTAGGACATTGCCTCATTTTAAGTTACCGTAAGAGGTAAGACCTTTAATCGCACAGACATATCTCAGACATCACACTATGCTCACATCACATTACTACTTTATGTATAAGCAGGTATAGATATACAGTAAGTGGCTGCATGTTAACATGCTATATTTATGAGTGAGAATAGCCAACATGGTCAAGCCCACATCATTACTGAAGTTGACTAAAATGTATTCTTGATTAATAACTGCTTGTTGACACATTGACACTGCCAAGCTATTTTAGTTTCCCTACCCATATGATACTTGAACTAGACATAGTGAACACAGCCTAGACAATATGTCGAAAGTAATTCTTGTTCCACACAGCCCTATATTGCTCTTATACTGCACAGTATGCACATGAGTCATATCACCATGGGAACTCAAACCCACAGGATTATCCTTACATCTCAGAAAAAGATGCATCATCCATACATATCTATCTCCCTCTCACGCCGTTCTGTATTTCCTTCTCCGCTCCCTGTAGCCGGAAGCCTAGCCTAAAGGACAAGGTGTATCCTAGTCCTTCCAAGATGGCTGGGGCCACAGGGAGGTCCCAGTCCCCTGGGCCTGAAGACGGGGCAGAGGGAGGGCCGAGCTGGAGCTTTGCTGACCGGGCCCAAGGGGCCATGCATGCTTTCCGTGCCAGGGGCAGCACCTCGCGCCAAAACTCAGAGGGTGAGGAGATTCTAAATCTGCACCACTGGTTATATGACTAGCGTTCTGTTTGATTAGCTTATCTTCTTTAGATAATAACAATATTGTAATATTTCTATATAGACATTACACCGTTGCAAAGTAGGCTATGCAGTACAGTACACTGTCAGATATGCAAAAGACAAAGAAAACAGTGCATATGCTCACAAACATTCATTGGACGATTGTCCAAGGAGTTGGACCTAATTAGCTTGGCAGATACCAAATATAATGCGAGGCAAGAAAATATCTAGTCAAATAGCTTATTATCTTCTTGACAACATATGTTCAAATATAATGCAAGTCAAGAAGATAATTAGCTATCTTCTTGACTAGTATTATATTTGAAAATACGCTATCTGCCTAGCTAATTAGGCCTAACTCCTAGATCAATCGTCCAATGAATGTGTTTAACCATTGTGAGCATGTGAACCTGTGAATTCTATTTGCTAACATTCTCTTTGACAAGCGCTAGCGTTCTGTTGGACAAGCTACTACCTGCCTACCATTCTGTTTGACTAGACATGTAACTAAATACATTCTGTGAAACTAGTTGTCTACATGACTAGCATTTCTGTTTGACTATTCATCTAACTGAATACTATTCTGTAAAACTAGTTGTCTACATCAGGGTTTCCCAAACTCGGTTCTGGGGCCCTCCCCTGGGTGCATGTTTTTTTTTCTCCCCCTAGCACTACACAGCTGATTCAAATAACCAACTCATCATCAAGCTTTGATTATTTGAATCAGCTGTGTAGTGCTAGGGCAAAAACCGAAATGTGGAATGAGTTTGGGAATCCCTGGTCTAAATGACTAGATCTCTGTTTGACTAGCCATCTAACTGAATACCATTCTGTAAAAATAGTTGTCTACATGACTAGCATTCTGTTTGACTAGACATCTAATGGAATACCAATTTGTTTATCTTTGTCTACCTGACTAGCATTATGTTTGACCAGCTGTCTTCCTGACAAGCATTCTAGCTACTTGACTAGCATTTTGACTTTTACTATCTGCCTGAGAGGCATACTGTATCTACCTGTATAGCTTTCAGGTTCCCTAGCTACCTTCCGAACTAGACATCAGTTTGACTATCTGACTAGCATTCTGTTTGACTATAGTTATCTACTGGACTACCTTCTGTTGTTGTCGTTAGCTCTACTGTATGTCCTCAACTTGGAGTTCAGAGGATGTGCAAGGACGTTTTACTCTGTGGCCCCATGCCAGCTGTCACCCAGCGTGCCAACTGTAGGCTTTAAGGGATGTGCCAATGGCACTTCATTAAAGTGATGCTCCAGGACTTTTGTATCATTTCAGCCAGTTGTTTTGAAAGTAGTGCTCACAAGCCAAAAATGGTTCCCTGAAAATTTTGCACAATTGTGTACTACGTCATCCATTTTGTATGATATGTTACGTCCTGCATGTATGATATGTTACTTGTTGCAATTCGTGTGATAATTTACTAATTCCACTTCATACAGTAAGTGCTTAAGATCCCAGCATGCATCTTTAATTATGGTCTAGTGTGTGGAAGATGCACTAATGTTGGAGTCAGACAATGCAGATTGGATGCAGAGTAAGGTTGCGAGTAAGGTTGCCAAAGTCAATGCCCGTTCGTCGGTGATTGGTCAACGATACTACTCCTAGTAGAAGTGGGAACTATGGACGGGATTCTTCAATGAAGTGATTGTTGTCATGCAATGTTTTTCACATGAGAAATACTACACCAAACATCTTAAGCCTTATTTAAACGGGGTTTGTTTCACTGGGGGTGGGCGGGTAATGTAAGTATGTGAACGAGCACAAAACACCATCTGTAATTTTAGTCCTGTCCGAATCTGTTATGTCTTAATTTTTACATTTACAGCCAGAATAACCTACTGTTTTTTGGCAAACTTTAAGGTCCACTGGCAATACTATTCCCGTGCGAATCGACATCCCTGTGTTTTGAGAGAAATGTCTGCGTTTGACAGGTGTTGATCACGGTTTGAGCAAGAAAACAATAAATTATTTGATAAATTGAACGAAGTGCTGCGCATAGCCTATATATACAGTTGAAGTCGGAAGTTTACATACACCTTAGCCAAAACCATTTAAACTCAGTTTTTCCACAATTCCTGACATTTAATCCTAGTAAAAATTCCCTGTCTTCGGTCAGTTAGGATCACCACTTTATTTTAAGAATGTGAGATGTCAGAATAATAGTAGAGTATGATTTATTTCAGCTTTTATTTCTTTCATCACATTCCTAGTGGGTCAGAAGTTTACATACACTCAATTAGTATTTGGTAGCATTGCTTTTAAATTGTTTAACTTGGGTCAAACGTTTCGGGTAGCCTTCCACAAGCTTCCCACAATAAGTTGGGTGAATTTTGGCCCATTCCTCCTGACAGAGCTGGTGTAACTGAGTCAGATTTGTAGGCCTCCTTGCTCGCACACACTTTTTCAGTTCTACCCACACATTTTCTATAGGATTGAGGTCAGGGCTTTGTGATGCCACTCCAATATACCTTGACTTTGTTGTCCTTAAGTCATTTTGCCACAACTTTGGAAGTATGCTTGGGGTCATTGTCCATTTGGAAGACCCATTTGCGACCAGGCTTTAACTTCCTGACTGATGTCTTGAGATGTTGCTTAAATATATCCACGTAGTTTTCCTGCCTCATGATGCCATCTATTTTGTGAAGTGCACCAGTCCCTCCTGCAGCAAAGCACCCCCACAACATGATGCTGCCACCCCCATGCTTCATGGTTGGGATGGTGTTCTTCGGCTTGCAATTATCATTATGGCCAAACAGTTCTATTTTTGTTTAATCAGACCAGAGGACATTTCTCCAAAAAGTATCCTATTTTTTTCCCATTTGCAGTTGCAAACTGTAGTCTGGCTTTTTTTATGGCGGTTTTGGAGCAGTGGCTTCTTCCTTGCTGAGCGGCCTTTCAGGTTATGTTGATATAGTACTCGTTTTACTGTGGATGTAGATACCTTTGTTCCTGTGAAGATGCTGGAGGAAACAAGGTCCTTTGCTATTGTTCTGGGATTCATTTGCACTTTCCGCACCAAAGTACGCTCATCTCTAGGAGACAGAGCACGTCACCTTCCTGGGCGGTATGACGGCTGCATGGTCCCGTGGTGTTTATACTTGCGTACTATTGTTTGTACAGGTGAACGTGGTACCTTCAGGCGTTTGGAAATTGCTCCCAAGGATGAACCAGACTCGTGGAAGTCTACAATTCTTTTTCTGAGGTTGATTGGCTGATTTTTTTTGATTTTCCCATGATGTCAAGCAGAGGCACTGAGTTTGAAGCTAGGCCTTGAAATACATCCACAGGTACACCTCCAATTGACTTAAATGATGTCAAATAGCCATGACATAATTTTCTGGAATTTTCCAAGCTGTTTAAAGGCACAGTCAACTTAGTGTATGTAAACTTCTGACCCACTGGAATTGTGATACAGTGAAATAGTCTGTCTGTAAACAATTGTTGGAAAAATGACTTGTGTCATGCACAAAGTAGATGTCCGAACCGACTTGCCAAAACTATAGTTTGTTAAGAAGAAATGTGTGGAGTGGTTAAAAAATGAGTTTTAATGACTCCAACCTAAGTGTATGTAAAGTTCCGACGTCAGCTGTAGGGCCTATATACGAAGGGCCTACATGTATGAACTTTCACGGTCATTGCTTTTATTTATACATTTTGTGCGTATTAATTGAATATTGCCAAATGCATTAGTAAAAAATATTGCGCTTATTTAATGTTAACCTTGCTCTTAATAGATGGCAAAGCAGCATTCAACTGACCTAAACTTTTGGAAAGTTCACTTTTTCAGCCTTAAAACACATCTCAAGTGCAAGTTCACTGTTTAGCTCATCTGAAGAAGAGCTAGAGAATTTAGGATGTCTGCTGCGGATCACAAAAATATCCTAATGATTATGTTCACACTTCCTCAATTCTAATTTTATGGTGACACTATACCAAATATGGTCTGGTATGGTTTCGAAACTTGGAAACCAAGCTCCTGTTATTAGTGTAGCAATGTTATCGCCTGGACTTGTTGAAATATCTTCACACCTAGAAAAAAACCTTCAGGCTTCTGACATAACTTTCAATTTATTTAAAAATGAAGAATTACAGGGACTCGTCCTCTGGAATAACGGACACTTGTATGTGGACACCTGTTTGTCGAACCTTTCACACCACTCAGGCCGACACTTGGCTCCTGATGAACAGTTACTTTACTGACGTTGCTTCCAGTCGCAGTTTGGAACTCTGTAGTGAGTGTTGCAACCGAGGACAGATGATTTTCTCGTTCCGTGAGCTTGTGTGACCTACCACTTCGCTGCTGAGCCATTGATGCTCCTAGACATTTCCACTTCACAATAACAGCACTTACAGTTGACTGGGGCGGCTCTAGCAGGGCAGAAATTTGACGAACTGACTTGTTGGAAAGGTGGCATCCTATGACGGTGCCACGTTGAAAGTCAGTGAGCTCTTCAGTAAGGCCATTCTACTGCCAATGTTTGTCTGTGGAGATTGCATGGCTGTGTGCTTGATTTTATACACCTGTCAGCAACAGGTGTGGCTGAACTAGCTGAATCCACTAATTTGAAGGGGTGTCCACATACTTTTGTGTGTGTGTGTATATATATATATATAACATATCTAACATATATGTGTGTGTGTGTATATATATATAAACATATATATATATATATATGTGTGTGTGTGTGTGTATATATATATATATATATATATATATATATATATATATATATATATATATATATATATATATATATATATATATATATATATATATATATATATATATACAGTGGGGAGAACAAGTATTTGATACACTGACAATTTTGCAGGTTTTCCTACTTACAAAGCATGTAGAGGTCTGTAATTTTTATCATAGGTACACTTCAACTGTGAGAGAAGGAATCTAAAACAAAAATCCAGAAAATCACATTGTATGATTTTTAATTAATTAATTTGCATTTTATTGCATGACATAAGTATTTGATACATCAGAAAAGCAGAACTGAATATTTGGTACAGAAACCTTAGTTTGCAATTACAGAGATCATACGTTTCCTGTAGTTCTTGACCAGGTTTGCACACACTGCAGCAGGGATTTTGGCCCACTCCTCCATACAGACCTTCTCCAGATCCTTCAGGTTTCGGGGCTGTCGCTGGGCAATACGGACTTTCGGCTCCCTCCAAAGATTTTCTATTGGGTTCAGGTCTGGAGACTGGCTAGGCCACTCCAGGACCTTGAGATGCTTCTTACGGAGCCACTCCTTAGTTGCCCTGGCTGTGTGTTTCGGGTCGTTGTCATGCTGGAAGACCCAGCCACGACCCATCTTCAATGCTCTTACTGAGGGAAGGAGGTTGTTGGTCAAGATCTCGCGATACATGGCCCCATCCATCCTCCCTTCAATACGGTGCAGTCGTCCTGTCCCCTTTGCAGAAAAGCATCCCCAAAGAATGATGTTTCCACCTCCATGCTTCACGGTTGGGATGGTGTTCTTGGGGTTGTACTCATCCTTCTATTCCTCCAAACACGGCGAGTGGAGTTTAGAGCAAAAAGCTCTATTTTTGTCTCATCAGACCACATGACCTTCTCCCATTCCTCCTCTGGATCATCCAGATGGTCATTGGCAAACTTCAGACGGGCCTGGACATGCGCTGGCTTGAGCAGGGGGACCTTGCGTGCGCTGCAGGATTTTAATCCATGACGGCGTAGTGTGTTACTAATGGTTTTCTTTGAGACTGTGGTCCCAGCTCTCTTCAGGTCATTGACCAGGTCCTGCCGTGTAGTTCTGGGCTGATCCCTCACATTCCTCATGATCATTGATGCCCCACGAGGTGAGATCTTGCATGGAGCCCCAGACCGAGGGTGATTGACCGTCATCTTGAACTTCTTCCATTTTCTAATAATTGTGCCAACAGTTGTTGCCTTCTCACCAAGCTGCTTGGCTATTGTCCTGTAGCCCATCCCAGCCTTGTACAGGTCTACAATTTATCCCTGATGTCCTTACACAGCTCTCTGGTCTTGGCCATTGTGGAGAGGTTGGAGTCTGTTTGATTGAGTGTGTGGACAGGTGTCTTTTATACAGGTAACGAGTTCAAACAGGTGCAGTTAATACAGGTAATGAGTGGAGAACAGGAGGGCTTCTTAAAGAAAAACTAACAGGTCTGTGAGAGCCGGAATTCTTACTGGTTGGTAGGTGATCAAATACTTATGTCATGCAATAAAATGCAAATTAATTACTTAAAAATCATACAATGTGATTTTCTGGATTTTTGTTTTAGATTCCGTCTCTCACAGTTGAAGTGTACCTATGATAAAAATGACAGACCTCTACATGCTTTGTAAGTAGGAAAACCTGCAAAATCGGCAGTGTATCAAATACTTGTTCTCCCCACTGTATATATATATATATATATAAACATATATATATATAAACATATATATATATATATATATAATATATATGTGTGTGTATATATATATATGTGTGTGTATATATATATATGTGTGTGTATATATATATGTGTGTGTGTATATATATATATATATATATATATATATATATTTATATTATATATATATATTATATATAATATATATATATATATACACAGTACCAGTCAAAAGTGTGGACACCTACTCATTCAAGGGATTTTCTTTATTTTTACTATTTTCTACATTGTAGAATAATAGTGAAGACACCAAAACTATTAAATAATATATATGGAATAATTTAGTAAACGAAAAAGTGTTAAACAAATCAAAATATATGTTAGATTCTTCTTAGTAGCCACCCTTTGCCTTGATGACAGGTTTGCACACACTTGGCATTCTCTCAACCAGCTTCACCTGGAATGCTTTTCCAACAGTCTTGGAGTTCCCACATATGCTGAGCACTTGTTGGCCGCTTTTCCTTCACTCTGTGATCCAACTCATCCCAAACCATCTCAATTGGGTTCAGGTCGGGTGATTGTGGAGGCCAGGTCATCTGATGCAGCACTCCATCACTCTCCCTCTTGGTCAAATAGCCCTTACATGCCTGGAGGTATGTTGGGGAATTGTCCTGTTGAAAAACAAATGATAGTCCCACTAAGCACAAACCAGATGATGTGATGGCGTATCGCTGGAGAATGCTGTGGTAGCCATGCTGGTTAAGTGTGCCTTGAATTCTAAATAAATCAGACAGTTTTACCAGCAAAGCACTTCCACACCCTCATACCACCTCCTCCATGCTTCACGGTGGGATCATCCGTTCACCTACTCTGCGTCTCACAAAGACATGGCTTGTTGGAACCAAAAATCGCAAATTTGGACTCATCAGACCAAAGGACCGATTGCCACCGGTCTAATGTCGATTGTTCATGTTTCTTGGTCCAAGCAAGTCTCTTCTTATTATTGGTGGTTTCTTTGCAGCAATTTGACATTCAGGCCTGTTGAGATTGTGATAGAAAAATTGCGTATTTACCTAATTTGTTTGATATTAATAGTTAGCAATTAAAACTGAACAAATAGGAAGACGTTTCTATTCTGTTTAATTCTGTGTTTCTGTAAAGAGATGGTTTCCACTTTAGCTTCCTGCTGTTAGTCTGGGCATATGGTCAAGGAAATGGGTTTTGCTAGAGATATCTTGAGCTGACAATGACTTGGTGATTAAAAACCTAAAGTTGGAATTTCATAGACAATATGTGGTGTTTGTGACACGAGATGGAGATAGCATGAAGGAGTATATAACAATCTCTCATTGTCTCATCTTCCTGGCATCTGGGAAACTAAACCGGGTTTGGGGTAAAACAACTTCCCGTGTAGATAACCAAGGTGGCTTATGGGAGTACTGTAACCAGCGCTGACCAAGCATTTTTAGGTCCTATATATCATCTGTTTATTCATTATTAGTTAAGCACTCGGCAACACACTTCGGAGTGTGGGGTCGACGGTTTCATTATTGCAATAATTAATCGATATTGAATAAAGATGATTGTTTGAAGAAATGACAAAGTCTCTCTCACTTTAATGGAATATTCCACGACAAGATGTGTCTGTTACTTGAACTCTGTGAAGCATTTATTTGGGCTGCAATCTAAAGTGCAGTTAACTCTAATGAACTTATCCTCTGCAGCAGATGTAACTCTGGGTCTTCCTCATGAGAGCCAGTTTCATCATAATGCTTGATGGTTTTTGCGACTGCACTTGAAGAAACTTTCAAAGTTCTTAAAATTTTCCGTATTGACTGACCTTCATGTCTAAAGTAATGATGGACTGTTGTTTCTCTTTGCTTATTTGAGCTGTTCTTGCCATAATATGGACTTGGTCTTTGACCAAATAGGGCTATCTTCTGTATACCACCCCTACCTTGTCACAATGCAAGTGATTGGCTCAAACGCATTTAGAAGGAAAGAAATTCCACAAATGAACTTTTAACAAGGCACACCTGTTAATTGAAATGCATTTCAGGTGACTAGCTCATGAAGCTGGTTGAGAGAATGCCAACAGTGTTCAAAGCTGTCATCAAGGCAATTGGTGGCTACTTTGAAGAATCTCAAATCTAAAATATGTTTTGCTTTGTTTAACACTTTCTTGGTTACTACATGATTCCATCTGTGTTATTTCATAGTTTTGATGTATTCACTATTATTCTAGAAAGTAGTAAAAATAAAGAAAAACCCTGGAATGAGTAGGTGTGTCCAAACGTTTGACTGGTACTGTATATATTGAATGACCAAGCTGATCCTCATGAGTTGTGTTTGTTCTCCTCTGCGGCATGCACATTAAAGTGCTGATTGAAATGCAGGATGAAGACTTTGGACTGAAGAGTTCTCCAGGTTAGAAACAGCCCTGGCCTTAGTATTACTAGCTAACTAATATTTATGATGAGAACATTCTACATCAGTGTCTTAATCAAATGATAAGTTGTAACTAACATCTTAACACTTAGATTGCATCGCTTTTTTCACGTTATACCTATGCATTGTATGATACTATAGATCTATCATTGAAACAATGTCATAGTAAAGATTTCAATGGCTTAACATTTGCCGTCTTACGATTTTCCTTCATGTACTGTACCCATACATGAGAATTTACTGAGGATTCCATACGTGGGTTCACATGTGTTGTTTTGGCATTGTTTTATAAAATGCCTTTCATTTTGTTTATACCATTATTGTATATCTCTCCTCTCCTTTTCTTTGCAGCAATTGAGGGGTTAATAAGTAAGAACTAATTATATTTTATTGGTTGGCTGTAGGGAAGAAGCAAAAGCGCAACGTATTTGTTTATATTCACTTTTACAAATGACAGTACGCCTTGAAACCATGCATGTCCAAATTTGCTGAACTTTGCTAACTTTACTTAAATCCTCTGTCCATAGGAATTCTTGCTATGCTATAGTTGTTATGACTGCTTATGACAACTCATAAGTCAATTATCATCGAGTTAAGTTGCCTGTATGACAGAGGGTTCAAGTTAAGTGTTACCAACAAGTATAACCTAGAGAACTTGTAAATAATTCTAAACGTAGTGCGTTCAGCTTGTTCCTGATTTAACATGCATGAAGAAACCTTAATTTCATCTCCTAATTTTTTCCTGGACCCTTTTAACAATGTACTCTACCCAAATATAGACCAGCATGTACTGTAATCAGTATGCACTACAGTACAGACCAACACCAAAAGGACTTAAATAGCCTGATTGTTAGCCTAGTTAGCTTGAAATTTCTATTGCGATGACTAGAGAGCCTGTTTTGCTAGCAGTGTAAGGTAATGCATGGCTGTGGAGTCATTGGTGGTGGACGGAGGGGACCTCATCAGAAAGCATTCTTGACTTTAACGTCCTCTGTTCGGTAGTAGATCCCTCAATTCCTGCATTCAGTCTTTTTGTTGTTGTTTCACAAATCAATACCGTTGAATTCCACCAATGCTATGGTATGCCAACAGTGCTAACGTTCCACACTGGCTTGGAAGCTCTGAACTGCACTGTTGATGCTAACGGCTATGTACCAACTTTGCTTGGCTTAATCTGGACACAATAACGGTGTTACAGTATGTATGGGAGCCAGTGGTTGAAGCTTTGACATTGTGGTTGATGTGGTGTCCTTGTCTTTGCTCCATAGAGGCTTGCCTCCCCGGGGAGGACGTTGGGGATGATAAGAACTGCAACTGTGAATTCCTTCAAGATTTATCTCCTGGGTTGAAGGTCACAATTAGGGCAATAATGTAAGAGGGGATTTATATTCACTTTATACCCGAAGAACCCAGTGTCTTGTGCAGAAACTAGCACTTTAGAAATGAGTTCCTCTGATTTTTAAAGGCAGTTGGCCTGTTTGAGTTTATGAACATGCACACAGTATAATTCGATTATAATACATTTGATAGAAAATCTGATTCTATTCTTCTGAATGATTACCTTACTAAAGTGTGTCAACAGCTGCTTTTGTTTTGAAAAATACATATTTCTGTTTTATTTTTCCTAAATGTCTGCTTCAGCATCATGAGGTTTCTGGTGTCAAAGAGGAGGTTTAAGGAGAGCCTACGGCCATACGACGTGATGGATGTGATAGAGCAGTACTCCGCAGGCCACTTGGACATGCTGAGTCGGATTAAGCAACTACAGTCCAGGCAAGACCCCCCATTCTTCCATTCACCGATCGTCACACACCCTTTCCCAGCATAGCTCACATTTAATGTACCTCAAAACAGACTTGTGTTCGAATAGTAATTATGTTGTTCTTAATAATAGCTTAGCTGTGTTTGTTTGAGCATGTCTGGCATAATAGGATCAATGTGCAAACCCACCCATCTGGCACTGAAGGTTGGCTCAATAAACTCTCAAAGTATTAGAAAGTAAACAAATACTATTTAGGGGGGGTAGAAGAAAATATTATTATACTATTTGAACCTCAAACATCCACAGACCCACCAGGTTTTCATCAGTAGACACACATTGACAGCTGCCACTCTTCACCAGGGCAATTCAATTACTAGCCCTGGAGTGCCAAAGTTCTGCCAGGAGTATTTCTAGCCTGGTAGTTAAATGATACATAATTGTCATTGATTGGCCTGAGACATTACGTACCTCGTGTCCCAGGTCTGAATTAGTCCTTGATTAGAAGGAAAAAATGGAAGGCTGCGTTACCAAAGGTAACCGCCCCGTTCCGCCCCCCACCCATTATGTTCTTTACCTCTACTTTACGCACAAATGTGTGTGCTCACCCTCCCCATCACTTTAGATTTTCCACTTTACTCACTGTCAATTGTGAATGATAAATTCTTCAAGTTTTACCAGTGAAATGTCCATGCAGCTTCTGCATGCCAACCATTTGATCTCAATCAATTTCATGGGAATATGCATTTTGGTATTTTTCTTTAATGATATAGGCCTAGGCTCCAGTGTTTTTGTATTATGTACAGTGAAATAATTTAACAAACTGTAGCCTACCTGTGTTTAATCAAAGCACATACTGTATATTGCCTATGTAACAGTTTAACTTTACGTCCGTCCCCTCGCGCGAACCAGGGACCCTCTGCACACATCAACAACAGTCACCCACGAAGCATCGTTACCCATCGCTCCACAAAAGCCACGGCCCTTGCAGAGCAAGGGGAACCACTACTTCAAGGTTTCAGAGCAAGTGACGTCACCGACTGAAAGGCTCCTAGCGCGCACCACCGCTACCTAGTTAGCCATTTCACATCCGTTACACTCACCCCCCTTTCAACCTCCTCCTTTTCTGCAGCAACCAGTGATCCGGGTCAACAGCATCAATTTAACAGTTTAACTTTTTATGGCGTCCCCTCGCCCCGACCCGGGCGTGAACCAGGGACCCTCTGCATACATCAACAACAGTCACCCACGAAGCGTCGTTACCCATCGCTCCACAAAAGCCGCGGCTCTTGCAGAGCAAGGGGAACCACTACTTCAAGGTTTCAGAGCAAGTGACGTCACCGACTGAAAGGCTGCTAGCGCGCACCACCGCTATCTAGTTAGCCATTTCACATCGGTTACACCTAGTGGGGCATGCTGCGCAGAAATTTTGAAAAATAATCATCCTAAAATCTCATAAGAAATAAGGTGGTTTTTTTCGTCTTACATTATGCTATTATATTCAGTTCTGTTATGTCGAATATTAATGAATAATTATGTGATCATGCAGCCATTGATTCTTCTTTGATCTAACTTAATTGAACAAGCACCATTCTCAATTCAGCATTGAAATTCGGCAGTGTATCCTCTATCGAAAAAGAGGCGTCCAGAAAATTTTGCAACGCATCAACTCTGAAAAGGGAAACCAGAAATGTTTTGCCCTTCTTGGACCGTAATTGAATAGCCCTGCCTAATTGTCCAGGCTTATTCAGTCTGATGGAGTATTGCAGATTAGAAATGTAGAGCATAGATTTGACACCGTCTTGTCACTGTATACTTTGTTGTGTCACTGGACACATGCATGTTGTGATAATCACTAAACTAACATCTGCCCTTATGTGCTATGCCTTCCTCTGGCACGTATCCCGATGACGGACACATTTACGTGATGTTTCATAGCTTGAAACAACTTAATTCACTTGAACAGTATTTAACAAGTCAAGGGAAATGTCGATTTCATATATTTTTCACCCTCAAATAAGTACCACATTTCTTTTGATTAGATGATACATGTCCAACACATATGTAAATCTATTCCAACAATGAAACTGTAGGCCCTGTGTACATTTCTGTTAAAACAACAACCAATATTTCATAGCTAATGTGGTTCTTTATTTCTCTCGACAACCCAGTCACACACCGGTGAGAAAGTAACCAATGTTAGATCTATGTTTTGACATAAATAACCATGGTAGCTACAAAGTTTTTAAGAAGCTAATATATTTAGACTTATTTGTCCATGTATTTCATATGGTCAGATTCCCATGTGTTGCTTCATTTTGCGTTGCGCTCACATCTTCTCTATGTGCCTTGCCAGGGTAGATATGATTGTGTGGCCTCCTGGCCCAACTACTCCTCGCCGTAAGAAGTCTACAAAAGGTCCTAGGTTATGTCACTAGACTGCACTTTTCCTATACGTAAATTACTGTAGAACGTAAGGAAATTCTTATGTCATGCTGCATAATGCGCATTAGCCACAAGAATGATAAAATGCCTGTCCTAATTTGTAACGATGACAGATAATGACAACTGACTCACACAATTCTGGCACTAAATTGTGTCATAATTGTGTAGTAGGTTATCATGTCCTGTTATAACAGGTATTAGGTCACTCTGCTATATACTGTAGAACTGTTATACGTCTTTACGTCAATTGGGACTCTAGTAAAGTGCTATCAAATGTATTTATTTTGATGAATAAGAGCCCTTTTGTAACTCCGGCTACATGACGGCTCATTGTATCACTCCAACAAAAGCCCGATAGACCGAACCATGTCTTTAGACAGTCGACTTCTGAGTGGATTTACAGTCTAGTAAGACTAAAATAACAGAAGTAGTAGATTGAGCAATCCCTCACGCGCTTCTTTCATAATGTTTGTGGATATTGTTGTGGGGGAAATGTTGCTCATAGTTTATAGTGATAGTGGTAACACTTTACTTAAAGCATCCAGGCAAAATGCATTACGATGCCATTACAATGTATTGTACGACTTGTCATGAGTAAGTATGACCCTACCCTTTATAATCTCTTTTACTGTATTCATCTCATCTGAAGAAAAGGCCAAGTGCGCACACGCACAGGCAATGGGCTGAGTCATGTAGCCTTACACAACAAGGCTGCTTTTGTATCGGAGAAAGAGGGAGAGCTCCCCTGTTAGGAAGCTGTGGAAATGAAGCATGAAACATAGTGAAGCATGCCACATGATGCATTGTCTCCTCGTTTTCATAGTTGTCGTTTTTTCCCATCAAGAATTGTTGAGGCCTGGAACTCACCATTTTCAGCGTCAAAGAACATTATCATTCTTCAGCACCAATTCCATATGCACTCTACAGAGACCAATCTCTAACTTCACCTACATGATTTTAGTTTTGTCTTACCTTTCTAATTTTATACACCTGCTTCACTAATCCAGAGGGGGAAACGTAATTTAAATTGTGAACTTAGTCTACTCTATAATGTTTCCTTTCGCTAAAAACACAACTCTTTGACTCTCTGGATCAAAGCAATAGCTTTATCCTCGATATCGCTTTCTCTAAATGCCAGAGTGGACCAGATTGTTGGTAAAGGTCCTCCAGATAAAGGTGCCAAAGGTGGCGGTGACGGGGAGAAAGAGGAGGAGGACCCCAGCATGATGGGACGTATGATGAAAGTGGAGAAACGGGTAAGCCATGTGTTCTTCTGACCTTATCTCAGCCTCTCTGTCCTAAACAGTCCCCGCTCTTGGTAGAAATGCCCTTAGAGACGAAACACACCGTGTCGACGAACAGTTAGAAGCAGGGGGGTGGTCGTTCTGACTCCTGTCGCCTCTGACCAGAACATCGGCCATCATTTTCTGTTAATTTTCCTGACAATACAACATGTTGAATCGCCACAGTTTGTCGACAACCAGCAGGTGATTCTAACCTGCTGCTTTTAGCCATTCATCTCTGTGGTGTGTAATCTGATCTAGGATCTAGGATCAGATTACCCTCCCCTCCCCAAAGCAGGTGATTCTAACCCATTGCTTTTAGCCGTTCATCTTTGTTGTTTGTAATCTGATTACCCTCGCCAAATCCTAAAATCCTAAAAACGTTTGGGTGTGAAAGGCCCAACTGACCTAAGATCAGTGTCTATGGGCATTGCCGTGCTACACCACAGTATGCAGAGATTATATGGGACTCTCTCTCTTCCTGCAGGTGGGCTCCATGGACAGAAAGCTGGATTTCCTGGTCAACGTGTACGTACAGCGCATGGGCATCCCGCGCTCTGAGACAGAGGCCTATTTCAACTCCAAGGAAGCCTACCCGGCACCCCCTTACATTAGCCCCAAGGATAGCAAGGAGGAGAAGCAGGAGAAGGAAAAGAAGGTGAAAGAGGAGGAGAAGAAGGAGAAGAGCTGCTCCGCTGCCGAGGTCCTCCGCTCCGTGGAGAGGAAGAAGTGCTCCCCGGAGCCCAGGTCTTTGGGCACGCCCTCCGGCAGCCGCAGCCGCCCCTGCACCTCCTGGGAGCACCAGCTGCAGCACCCTCTCAGCCAGCCCGCCTGGAACAGCAGTGTGGCCAACACCCCCTCACCTGTAGGGGGGGGCAGCGGAGAGCACTCCCCCTCTCTGTTCCGCCTGCCACCCCCTCCCCCGCCCATCCACGAGCGCTCATCTTCCGGGGCAGGAGGGAGCAGTATCCGGGAGGGCACCTCCCAGGGCAGGAAGCGCAACAGGAGGCAGAGGCGTCAGCCAGACGTGGCCCCGCTGCCCACCGCGGAGAGTGACACGTCCTTGTCCATCCCATCAGTGGACCACGAGGAGCTGGAGCGCTCCTTCAGTGGGTTCAGCATCTCCCAGGCCAAGGAGGACTTCTTTGGGGCATCGTTCTTCAATGGGGTGGCGGCAGAAACAGGGGCATCTCTCTGCGCCAGGGTTAGACCCTTCATTGCTGAGGGTGAATCAGACACAGACTCTGACCTGTACACCCCTGGCGGCCCCTCGCCCCTCTCCTTCAGCGGTGAGGGTGCAGGGGGGTATGGAGACAGAATCTGGCCACCTCTCAAGTAGGCTAGAATCAGAATAACTGGCCCCTAGTATGAGCTGGGATGGATTGAGATATGAGGGGAGGATCAAGAAGATTGCATATGTTAACGCTTGTCACTGAAACTTTCACAAACAAAAAATGGCCCAATTGATTCTGTCTTGTGTGATTGTATGTGTATGACCATTGAGGTATTCAGAGTTGTTTTAGATAGGGTGTCCAATCACCCAAATGCTTGAGTTGATGCTTTTCATGTGAACTGAAGCCGATTTAAGTTAAAAGATTAATATCTACTGCGCTTTCTGAACACTCTCAGTGATTTCTCTGGACCAAAAAATGTGGGGCGATATTGGAAGACATGTCAATACAGTAGCCCATCAGTAGGCTATACCTACAGTACAAGTCACCTACTGTATGTTTAGGTTATGCTGAGCCTTCCAAAATGATCACTGCCTTGTTGGTTTTATTCCAGTATGACACGATTTTATTAGAATTGAATTGTTGCTAATATTTTTCATTCTGAATATGGCGCTCAGTTAAATCGGTGGCATTAGTATATGATTGAATCATGCATTTTTTTGCGGCAAATTCAGTATAATTCTAAAAGCCAAACTATAATGTGCTGATGGGTTGTGTGCTGTGGTTTATGTACTGTAGTCCTTGGTAGAAAACATTATCGCAAACAAATAGAGAATAGATGCAGCTGCACAACCCTCCTTAAGCGTATGGTCTTCTTATACACTGCGCTGACTCCTGGAAACGCATGCCTTAAATGAGTTCCGCAAAGTAATACACAACGTACAGTTCTACACTCTTATTTAACCGCACGATGACAGAGCGACATGACATGATTTTTAAGAGGAGTTGTTGTAGAACTGAGACACAAGCTAGTAGGTAGGCTTTCTACTTTTGAGTTTTCAGCAATAATATCTTACTGGTGTCTGTTAAATATGTCAAGTCAATTTCTTAATGAAAAAAAACTGCACGAAAATATTAATAATAAATGAACTGCATGGCATGTACAGAATAGTTGCTTTAGGTAGGAAATGTATGACTGTAGCAAGTAGGAACCAAACTAAATGACATTCCTCAACCATTTCCTCAACCATTCCACAGATGATCGACAGAAAGTGGGCAGAACAGGAAAATAAAACCAAGCAACATTGCATGACTGACTTCAACTTAAATATATACACTACCGTTCAAAAGTTTGAGGTCACTTAGAAATGTCCTTGTTTTTGAAAGAAAAGCAATTTTTTTGTCCATTTTTAAAATAACATCAAATTGATCAGAAATACAGTGTAGACATTGTTAATGTTGTAAATCACTATTGTAGCTGGAAACGGCTTATTTTTATTTTTATGGAATATCTACATAGGCGTACAGAGGCCCATTATCAGCAACCATCACACCTGTGTTCCAATGGCAAGTTGTGTTAGCTAATCAATCCACTTCTTTAGACTAGTTGAGTATCTGGAGCATCAGCATTTGTGGGTTCAATTACAGACTCAAAATGGCCAGAAACAAAGAACTTTCTTCTGAAACTCGTCAGTCTGTTCTTGTTCTGAGAAATGAAGGCTATTCCATGCGAGAAATTGCCAAGAAACTGAAGATCTCGTACAATGATGTGTACTACTCCCTTCACAGAACAACGCAAACTGGCTCTAACCAGAATAGAAAGAGGAGTGGGCGGCCCCGGTGTAATGGGGCTAAGAATTTGGAACATTTCTGTAAATGCAGTCTTGCTTGCAAATGTTTGTCTCTTTTCAGGCAGATTATCAGATTCATTCAAAGAATATGCACACTTTAGTAGTTGCTAGTTATAATTTCTTGGCACTGAATGAGACCGAAGAAAAACATACATTTGAATGTAACCCCAATGCACTTTAACTCACACGTTTTCAATGTTGTTCTTCAGTTTCATGTTCATAATTCAAATGAAGAAAAGAGAGCAGAACTAGAAATGCAATTTAAAAAGAATAAGGTCAAAATAAGCAGTCAAGCATTGTCAATATGTTTAGTAGCATCAGAGGTCCATCATCAAAGCCTTAATTACTTTCCCCAACTGAGACATAAATGTTACTGTCAGAACCACCCTTTTGCCTTTTCTGTCTATGCCATTACATGAAGCCAAAATACTGCAGTCTCAGAACCACTATACTAGACACTGTTCACAACTAAAGATAAAAGAGCAATGTTATTTGTCCAAATATATGCTTGCCGGAATGTTACAACCCAAAGAAATTACCACAGCTTTTACATCTGTAATATCTGTAGTTATGTACCTGCGTTGACAAAAATAAACTTTGTACATCACTGGGATTGTGTTGAGGATTCTAATTTCAGTTTAAGGATGAGGGTGACCAATGACCATAGGTCGGAATCCAAACTGAATATTGCTGTGTTTCATTAGTTTCACTTCATAATGAAACAATAATTTTCGTTTTCGATTCCTGGCTTCAACAAGCCATAGAACCAGAATGGTGTAATGATGACCAAATATCACTAGAGGGCGGTCAAGCCCTCTAGTTGAGAAGCAGACCTAGATTCCATTTGTATTTTGCCCTTCTCTCCCCCCTCAGTTCACGTTAAAATGTACACTCCATGTGAAGAACATGAGAATGTTATCTGACTGACAGTCATTTGAAGTGGGTGAAGGGGAAGCTGGTTAGTATGCTCCATCTGCACCACAATAATACATTTTTCTCCAAAGTGTGCACTTGTTCATTCCTTCCCACGTGTGAAAGCATTGGATTGGTGTCCAACATGGGCCAGTAGAGGGAGTTTCCACTATCTTTCTTATAGGCCCCGCAGACTCATTATTTTTCCCAAGTAAAAACAGCCTTTTAGTGACCAGAACATCACCTATAATCTTTTTACGCAATTGAAATGCTCATAATTGTACCTTTTATCTCATCTCCATCAATCAGGAAGCCTGAAAGAACAGGTTGAGTGGGCGGGGCACTTATATTCATGAGCTTACCTTGACTGACAGCTCTTTGAAATCCTTGTGGTCATTGCCAGGTAACTAGGTAAACAATGGGCCACATTATTGATTACTTGACTTCCAAGGCTAAATAGTATATATGTGTCTGAATACCCATACTAACATACTGTATACTACATACCAAATACTATTAGTTCATTTTAGTATACTGTAAACTTAACGGTATCGTTTCAGTTGAGCGTACTAGCGCTTCACCTGTCTACCGGAAGTTGATGCTGTTGCTATGCAACCTCTTGCTAGCTTGTTAGCATAAAAAATGACTAGCCAGACATTTTACAATTTCAGGTGTGTTCGTAATTCAATCTTGAGTGTCAGAGTGCACCCGGAGTGCGCTCTGGGCGTTCGTAAATCCGGATTGTTCAAAGCGCACACTGGACGCTCTGGCCGAGGAGTAGAGTTGATCCGAGCATTCTGACCTCACAATGGCAGTCAAGCACCCTGGCTAACGTTGGCTAGCTACTTCCAGACACAAATGAAAGAACACCTCACTCTGACCATTTTCCTCAGCCTAGCAGAGCTGGTTAGGCTGTTTTCATGTTATCCAGAGTGTTGGTGACTGTAACTGTGCTGCTAGCAACAGTTTAATTATTATTATTTTTTGCAGACGTTTACTGACACCAGCCATGTTCAACGGGTGTTCATCAGTTATTCTGCCCTTTGGCACACAGATGAGAGTGCTCTGAAATCGGAGTAGATAGCCAGAGTGAATTTAGGAATGCACCCGGAGTAGATATCCAGAATGAACAATGTCCATTGAGAACGCAAAACGACTACACCACTTAGCTAAAAATGACATGAATAATCAAGTCAATAAACGTTAGGTAGTTAGCAGTGGCGTGCCGTGGGCCTGGGGCCTAGGCCTTCAGTGAGGTACTACACAGTCCCACCCGAATTAATCCATAACCAGGCGTTGCGTCACCTTGAAATTGACAAATTTACATTTTTGGGTAAACAGTGTTTACCCAAAAACATGACACAAACAATGAGTCTTTTCAATATTTCCCTTCACCTTTTCATTGTGCAGCTCCGTTGCCCTGCGTGCTTGTTAGTTGAGCTGTAGATCCATTCCGGTGTCCCCAAAAGTTTTCAAAAGCACAATTGCTTGTAAGTGCCCAGCCGTACTTTGGTGTCTCGTTGCTGCCTTGGTTAGATAACTCAAGTGTGCAAAGCCAGTGTGGCTCCAAACACCAAATCGATCACTTGCAAATAATAGGCATTCCCAGCAGTACAGTTTGCAGTGCTTCTCGGTATCTGTGGAGCGAACCAGTAAAACCCGATGTCTGTTCAATCCGACGTCTGTTGCGGCCATAAACAATTGACAGCGAAGCAGCCTTGGTGGAAGTTAGGGCATTCATCATTCCTGCGCTACACGGAGCAGAGCTGTTGTGTGACAGGCTTTGTGGCGTCGGGCGACCTCTCCTTACAATGTCTAACTTTTCTTGAAAAGTTCGTCTTGAGAATGGCGTTATAATTATATCCTCGACCAAATCGATATCTTCTCCTCCTTCCGCCATTGTGGGTTCAAAAAACAGTTTAGGTAGTACGCGAATTAATTCGTTTATCAAATTCAGTTTCCTAGATCTGCATAGACCTGCCCATAGGACCTGCCTCTCAATATTGGTAATCCAATCAAAAGACGTGGACGCCCTACGCCTGCTAGCTGGCTCCTGTGTAACACTGGAGCCAGCCAGCAGGCGTACAATAGCCAACTCTAAAGCTGATTGGTTGACACAAAATTTTAATTTCCATTCACTTTAAGCTACAAGCGCCTGCACTGTTGATTCTGAAGGCCTAAGAGCAGATTTTAGACCCCTGGCAACACATGATGGCTGAATATGATTGGATAAAAGATCTAACATAAAGACCAGCCCTCCAAATCTCAACCTGGGGCTGGAAGCAGTGCAACCAAGAGGAAAGCTATGAAATGAAGAGTATAACTCTTACTCTGGGGAATAATTTAATACATATTTGTGGGAAAATATATTTAAAAAAAAATTATATTCTGATGATGTTTAGGCCAGCAGAGAAGGCCTTGCAGGCCCTGACGGCCCACCACTGGTAGTTAGATAGCATATAGTTAATATACTAAAGTCAATAAATGTTTGGTAGTTAGTTAGATGGCTAATATACTGCTTCGCAAGTTCAATGTCTTAGTAGCCAACTAACGTTTGGTAACTAGCTAACATACTGCTGTAATGCTCTGCAGTTCGTAAGGATAGCGTAGCTAGCAAATTGTCAGCCAACATAACGTGTAACTTAACTTATTTGAAAAGTCTACTTTATTACATTGCTCTACATTTTCTTAACATTTGTCATAATTAGTTAAAGCAATGAATTTGTATCCACTCTCGTCGGACTTTGGCTGTATATTTTCCCTCATTTTCTTCAAATCTGAAAACGTTCTGAAGCCACGCCCATTTTCTGAACAACTGCATTATGGGCCCTAAAAGCATGGGAAAAGTGTCCACTGCTTGTATACTTCGTATTTTGCTGAATTCAGTACGATATCCGGGAACTTTTGGTATACTAACTATATCCATACTATGACCAATAAGCATACTACATACACAAATTATGTCACAAATAGTATGGTTAGTGCAGTTAGTATGAGTATTCCAACAGAGCTTATGTCTCAACCCATTTTCTCTCAAATGGCCTAATGGGTTAACAGAGTTGTTCATGGACTGTTGGGTATCTGACAAACAGCAGCAATACATAATTGCCTTTGAATTGTTTTGTAACTAATTACAGAATACAGTTGATGCACTTCTTCACAAGAAATTAGTAAAGCCTGAGTAAGCTTTGAAGCTAAGACATGAGGGTGAAAACAACATACAAGAAATGTACTGGACAATGACTTGGTGCCTCTGCATTAGCATTATAAATTACATTTATTTGATCATATACAATAGGCCAGCATATTCTAAATAGTCATTAAAACAATGGTGTCATCAATTATTATTAGAGCCAGAAGCCTAATGTAGGACCCTGGACCCCTACTGTGTGCAGGACCCATTTGTACAATTTGTAAAACTCTTCTCCCGTCCCAATGCTAGAAAAAATAATACAATGTATTTATATTTTTTATTATCACTTAAAAATGAATTACTTGGTTGCGTTTCCAAAAAGCACCAACTACGGTGATTGATGGGGAGAGGAGGGTAGGGGGACCCATGTACCCCGCTTAATTTAAGCAGGCTTCAGTCACGCACTGTGTGATTGAAACGGGAAACAAATCCAGCCTTGTCAGGCCTCTCACACTGGGAAGACAGGTCCTGGGATGGACAGCTCGCACAGCTTCGCCACTTACGGTGCTGGATCAAGGGTGACCTTGTTGAAGAGGGGATCCAAGAGTCTGTCTACGTTGCCTGTAATGTGTTTTAAAAGGGAAATGTTATAGGTAGTGAATTAGATTTTCTTTACTATACTTTACTGAGTTTTCAATGATGTAGTGAGCAACTTATTCTGCAATGTGTTTTCTGGTGTTTTAGAAGTACTCATTTAGAAATATGCAATATTTAGTTGTGTACTTTTTAGTACAACTTTCAATGCTAGTATTTGGAATTATTGTGTGCCTGAAATGCTAAATTGATGCAGATTTGGAATGAAAAACTATGACTTACATTATGTTGATCTGCCTTCACAGGCGTCACAGCATATCCCCCTTCTTTGCTTTGGGAATGCTGATATTGAATCGCAGCATTCCTGCTGCGGTGGTTGCCCGGCTGCGGTCGGCATTCTCATTGAAATGCATGGCGGCCAGGGACAGCGATAAGGGTTTGTTTCAAGTGTTAATGTCACATGCACATTTGTTTAGGAAAAGCTATACTATCGTAGTCATTATTCATTAAACGTGATGACAAAAAACATGTTTTTTGTGATGTACAGTGATTCTTCCTTTAAAAGTTGCGTCATACTGCATTCTATGGCACGTTATTTAATTGTCAGCCATTTTTTACGTTAATGCAAGTTAGTGCTAGTTTGACCTCCAGAGAGTAACTTTTAGAAGCATTTGATAGTCTCCAATATTGGCATTACTAGAGAATTTAAAACATTTTTTGTAATAACATAGTACATGTGATTGATTTTAAGAAATTTGTCTTAATTAATTTGATTAATATTATGGTGTTTCTATTCCGAGAAAAACGAAAACATCAGGTTTTCCGTTAGGATGGAATGGAAAATATTGCACTGTACCTAATAAATATATTTTTTTAATGACGTGACTCTCAGCCAATAATTACATTTAGAGGATTGGAGGATTCTAAATGAATATCGAAGCGGCATTTTCCGTTAGGATCTGTGAGAATATCTAAGGGGCTTTTATATAATTCTGAATGAATTAATAATAATAATAATAATCGCTTTGTTTAAAAAGTTACGATATTATGGAGATTTCGTTTAACCTAGAATGAGCCGAGAAGAAGGCAATTCTTGAACATGGGGTGAGACATTCTCACAAATGTATAAATAAAGCCTGTTATTTAGAATATTTTTTTCTGGAGAAACCTAACTTGATTATTTAGCAGACATCACATCATTCAGTCAACACATATATCTTAAGAATATCATGGAATATAATTGAACATTTTCGTTTCTCCATGCGTGTCTCAGAGCAGTGCGAAATGGTGCTGAAATAGACGTCCACAGTGGGAAGGCTACATACAACGATATTTTGAAGATTATTTCGTTTTCAAAAAACGACAGTGAGCGATTGTAATCTGAATAAAGGCAAAAATAATATTTATAAAGGCCAAAATATAGCCCTGCTAACAGCCATAATGGCGCTGTACAACGTGACCATCGGTGTTTGAAAGAGTTTTTTCCAGTAAGCGACAATTTATTTGCCTTCATTAGACAACTTTGTTCCAATATTTCTCTAATTCAGTGATATTTATTCCGATAGTAATTCGTTATGAATCCATAACTAAGTCAACATCTGCATTTTGAAAGAGTATTTGTATCATTCATTTATTAACGAAAGCATAAAGATGCTGGTGAAGAAATACAGTACTGTACAGTATATGCTTTTACATTTGGATAATAAAGCATTTAAAGTATTTTGAAGATATAAGCCACCTGTATTTGTTTATTAGGCAACTGTGCAGTATGACAAGTAAACAGCCTACAATACATACTGTAGTAAACCTGGGAATGCGGGAGACCGGGGTTCAATTCCCCGACCAGGAGGAAGAAGTAGGCTGTCTTTGTAAATAACAATTTGTTCTTAACTGATTCCATATCTGTTATTTAATAGTTGGGATATCTTCACTACTTTTCTACAATGTAGAAAATAGTAAAATAAAGAAATCCTGGAATGAGTAGGTGTATCCAAACTTTTGATTGGTACTTGCTTAAATAATTTGATTAATATTATGGTGTTTCTATTCCAAGAAAAACGAGAAACGCTCTGGATTTCCATTAGGACGGAACTAAAAATATGGCGCTGTACGACGTGATGGTCGGCAGCACAGTACGGGGCTATTTCAAATACCCCTGACTGCAGTGTGCAATTTGGGGCGGGGCTCAATGTGGGAGGAGTCAAACGTTTGACCTTGCCCACCGTTTATTTTTTTATTAATTTTGTTTGACACTCACACACTGAATACAAAGACACACTTTTGATCTAGGCACACGTTGAATACAAACTTATTTCCTTTTTGAAGATCATAAGAAATATTATATCAAGTGGTACCAGCACATGTGTTGTAACACTTTTTGCTTCATGCTATATTTGAGACAAGCTACTGATATTGTTGCAGTGAACAACAGACTTGTTATGTATGTCATGTACTGTTAAAATTGTGTTGATAAATGTAACTTTGTAATTATATTATTTCATTGAGCATATAAATACAGTTACTACCTATCCTGATTTATAATGGTATTTACATCCCTCATGAGAATGGAGACAGTCTATACCATATAGATATACTGACAAGCTGAATGTGCTTTGTACATTAAGTTAGACCAGCTCCAGTAAAGAGATCAGAGACTCGGGTGACTTCTACGTCATCTTTACTAAACAACATAACACAATTAACAATTGAAACAATTAACACAGCAGACAAAAACACGGTTTGACCACTCCTCAAAAATGGCTTCAACCCTGCTCCTCAAGAGGCAAAGATAATTTTCTTGTTGTCAACTGCCTCCACATAGAACATGTTTAAAATGTTCAAGACTTACGGCATGGGAAAGTTCTGCAGGAGAACTAGGCACCACCATCGCCTAATTTGCTGCATGTTTTCCTTTGAAAAAGAAAATCACACAATCGGATGGGTCTCCCAAAAAACATTATATCCACTAGTGATGAGAATTTCATCATTTATACATACCTCAGTGAAATCACACTGTGCTTCCATTGCAATGTACAGAGCGTACTGTAAGTTAAGAAAGAGTAGGTTAAGTTTAATAGTTATGATAACAGTAAATAATAATATTACTCCCCCCAGGAATATATTTCAGGATGTAGAAGACCTTCCCCCCTAAGAAGTCACAGCATGTCACATCAGCGTCCAGCTCTGCAGGAGTTTGATGTATGTAGTGTAAAAACTGTAGGAAATAGGTCCCAAAAAGTGTTAAGAATAATAGACAAGAAAAAGTATGCTGCAAGCACATAAATAATAATAACTTTTCATATGTTATAACAGAAAATAGGACGAATATAATATACTGAATAGCCAGCATCTTACCATCAAAACAAACACCCCACAGTTGTTTGAGAAACCTTGCTTTGGTAGGCCCTGTGGTGTGAACAAGGTACAATTTTCAATAAAGGAATGACAATCAAATGGTACAGTTCAGTGGAATAATTTAAAGGAATATCTAACCTGAACATCATCCACACCAAAAGTCCTCCAAGGTCCAGGGGACAAGATCCGAGCAATGTTTCTGTGAACACAGTGGATGTGAAAGTAAAGAAAAAGTACAATTCAACAGCTTTTTAAACTCTAGCATGCATAACAGTTTTGAACACAGTTGGAATTGAATTAGCCCAAGAATTTTTCACAACATGTATGGGTGTTGCTGGACCAGAAAATGTATTTTCGACTGCTAACACACCATTTCTCACATCAATGCACTCACATGTCAAAAATCTTTCCCTGGACACTGTTTCAAAGCAATGTGAATGCTTTCTCCGTAAATGTGTTTTGACGTTTTTCTTATTTAACTTCAATGACTTTTCTTGACTTGCCATATATTTTGGGACCAGGGGATTTCATTATTGTATATACTATGTGTAGGCTGTGTAGACTCGCTATGTGTAACTTAGGGAATGGCCGTCAGCATCAATGATACACATTTAGAGTCAGCTAAACACAACAAGGCATACATTGAAGAAACAGAAAATCAACGATCAAATCGATTACATAACTGTAGTAACTCAAGTAGGCAAATGTGTCCAACTAAGATTCCCTCATTGTAAGCAATTAGCTAGCTCACGTGCAAAAGGGTGCTATTGCTAATTAGATAGCTCAAGTGCAAATGGGTGCTAATTAACGCTATGCTAACATCGGTGCGGTAGTTGGTTATATAAAAATATACCACTGCACTGGTATAACATGAATATTACAAAGTACATTATGCATAATGACAGTCTTGCTTACTTCCATGGTTTATATTTTTAACCATGTAGGTTAGGTTCGATTAAGATTCGCTTTCGTTGACGTTGATACCTTCGACGTGAACCTCAACTTGGGTGACCTTGAAGGAGACGGGAAGGGTTCGGGTTAAACACGTTTGACTCCGCCCACATTGAGCCCGGCCCCGAACTGCACACTGCGGTCAGGGGCTTCTCGGTTATTTAGCTAAAGAATCCCCATGTCATGCGGGTAGGGCACACGGGAGACCGGGGTTCAATTCCTCGACGGGGAGGAAGGAGTAGGCAGTCCTTGTAAATAAGAATTTGTTCTTAATTGACTTGCCTAGTTAAATAAAGGTTACACTAAGAGCACAACATGTCTGCACCCTAATATTTTTTATTATAGTCTAACCAATACCCAAACAGAGATTAAGTGAAAATAAAAATCTCATTTATTTATCAAGATCAGTCCCCATGCTTGTCTCAGAGCAGTGCGAAAGGGTGCTGAAATAGTTGTAGGTTTTTGCCTCAAATCCTGTTGCTTCTAACTTCAATATGCTCTTTAAATAAATAAGACCTACACCACTTTTTACATTTTTTTTTTTATTACTCAACACTAGTGAGACTCATGTCGCCTACGGTAGGCCTACAGTGTATCGAAAAATATATATATATATATTTTTTTGTGGTTGACTCTCCACCAATAATTACATATAGAGGATTCTAAATTAAAACCAAAAGCCACCTCATGGGTCTCCCGGTGGCAGCCTGCATGGGTATCGAACCTGCATCTGTAGCAACGCATTTTGCAGTGCATTCGGAAAGTATTCAGACCCCTTGAATTCTTCCATATTTTGTTACTATTCTAAAATGGATTCAATTTTTAAAAATCCTCATTGATCTACACACAATACCTCATAATGACAATCTATCATTCTTAAATGGAAGAAGTTTGGAACCACCAAGACTCTTCCTAGAGCTGGCCACCTGGCCAAACTGAGCAATTGCGGGTGAAGGGCCTTGGTCACTCTGACAGAGTTCCAGAGTTCCTCTGTGGAGATGGGAGAACCTTCCAGAAGGACAACCATCTCTGCAGCACTTGACCAATCAGGCCTTTATGGTAGAGTGGCCAAACGGAAGCCATTCCTCAGTAAAGGCACATGATCACCCGCTTGCAAAACGGCACCTAAAGACCATGAGAAACAAGATTCTTTGGCCTGAATGCCAAGCGTCATGTCTGGAGGAAACCTGGCGCCATTCACTACGGTGAAGCATGGTGGTTGGCAGGGATTTTTTTCAGCGCAGGGACTGGGAGACTAGTTGGGATTGAGAGAAAGATGAATGGAGCAAAGTACAGAGAGATCCTTGATGAAAATCTGCTCCAGAATGCTCAGGACCTTAGAATGGGGCAAAGGTTTACATTCCAACAGGACAACGACCCTAAGCACACAGCCAAGACAACGCAGGAGTAGCTTCTGGATAAATCTCTGAATGTCCTTAAGTGGCCCAGCCACTGAAAATAGCTATGCAGCTACGCTCCACATTCAACCTCACAGAGCTTGAGAGGATCTTCAGAGAAGAATGGGAGAAACTCCCCAAATACAGGTGTGCCAAGCTTCTAGTGTCATACCCAAGAAGACTCCAGGCTGTAATCACTGCCAAAGGTGCTTCCACAAAGTTTTGAGTAAAGAGTCTAGATACTTAGGTAAATATTATATATATTCTTTATATTTGTACCTTTTATATTTTACACTTCCAAAAAATAGTATTACATATCTGAAAAAGTCACACAGAGTTGATTAATTTATTGTGCCAACTCCAGTATATACCAGGCTTCAGCCATTTGTTTGTGCTTCTGGAGGGAGCATGGAGGCACTTTGGGAACAGAGGATTGTCAAGTGTGAGGAGATCTGCAGGTGACTAGAAAAGCAATGTCCACCGGGCCCTCCTCTTCACCACTTGGTCCAGTACTCGCCGACCAGTAGAGGTGGTTGGTGATGCTCTGCGTCAATATTTTCATCTTAAGACATTTCTTGTCCTTGGCTACTACTTCCACTTTCCACAACGGTTATTGCCATTGTAACAGTCTAGCTAAATCTTGCTTTTATATGACTTCTTACATTTTGCTACATGCCAGGAATCATAGTAGTGGATGATCCCAGCACACAGCTCTCTGAGGAATTTCTGGATATGGGGATGCCGATCCGTGATCATCAATGCGACCCTCACATTGGACCTTCGCAGGAATTCAAGGCTCCTTTTCAGTCCCTCCTTCTCCATGTGGCTACTGCCGCCAACATCATTGCTAAATTATTTGATCAATTAAAGTCAATTTGTGAAAAGAAAATAAACACCTGCTGGACATCCACAATCTTGACAGTTTCAATGTCCATCACGGAGTATGACCCAAACTCTTCTAAATAGACGATATACTGTGGTGACAGAAACACGAACCTACTTGTTGAGAGAAACATTGTTAGCTACTGTGGAGCACCATAAGATGAAGAGCAATTCTGGGGTTGTTTCACCTACCCAAGTGGCCAGGGGAGTCTGTCCTCATGTCTCCTCCAATGGCAACTCATCCCTCCCTCTGTGTCATGCAATGAATCAGCTCGGCCTGCTCAGTATTGTAGAAAATAAATATATGGTAGGCTCCACCTAGGAGCTGGTGTGAGAGATGTATATGGAGCGGCAAATCGTCCTCACATGCAGAGCTGTCAGCATCTGTAAAGACCACACTCATGGTTGAGTACATAGTTTTGAATTGGAATGGCAATTGAACAACAGAATATATCCCAGTATGTGTGTTTTAACTTGCCTTCTTTGACTGGATAAAGATGACCCAGTGAGGTGTATATGTCAGCAGAAAGGTGGAGGTTTCCATCTGGGATGCTGTCAATGAGGGGCTGGCTCTTCCACTGTCTGGTAAATGAGCAGTCGCTGTAGGAACATTTCTGCTCCACAGACAAGAATATCCCCCTCACAAACCTTGTGACACGGCACACCCTTGTGCAGATGGGGCAGTCTGGAAGAGTTCCATCAGGCAATCCTTATACATAATGTATTTTGTAATGTCCTGCATGGATTTCGGTGGTGATCTGTGGGGAAAGAACACACTCACAGGACTCAAAAAACCTCCCAACACTCCAAAAAGTATCCAGACTCACAATACATTTCAAATGATGACAATATATGTAGGCTACTTTATCGAAGTTATCAATCATGGAAATAATGTTTTGTGGTTGAATCTACATTCTTACAGTATGAGTAGAAAACAAGCCCATAATAAAGGTCATAACAGAAATAATTTGAGTAACTATCTGTCAAATTCTTGCTTCCTCCCATCACTGTTGTCTCTATTATTCACAACCTCTTCAAACCTGATGGAGGAGAATCAACGGTCTCCTCCTCCAATGAGCAATGCCATTGAGACAAGGAATTGAGGACACATGGATGGGAGTAATTATTCGATATCTAGTAAAGGTTGGTGTAGAGACATTCAAAGCAGTGTCACAACCAGTCCCAATTCACTTCTTAACCCTCCCCTTAGCCCTAACCCTTTACTGTTTGCTGATTTGTAAGTTATAAACAATTTGATGGAAGCTCCATTACTACTTATACCTTTCCACACTATTTAGATCTGTAAACATTGACGTGTTAGGGACAAGGGGGAGAGGGAAGGGGGGATTGAATTGGGACTGGCAATTCCTCTTCCAATAGGAAGGCCATGGTAGAGTATGATATAGAAGACAGAGCCATGAAGATCTACACTTGCTGTTTGATTGGAGATTCATCCAAGCTTGAGACACTTGGATGGTATGAGGGAACATCATCAGGGCATCTGTTTGCAGTGTCACTTTCATCAAAAGAGGACTCCTCCATGACTGTTTTAGAGGTGGAGGTTGGGATGTCCTGACCCAAGCAAGGTGGTGCCACCACCAACAGTTTTGGTGGATGTATTTGCCTGGGAAGCTGTGCCGAGAGTAGATGTAGAATTTTCTAAAATGTCTATCATTCCAGCTTGATGATAGTGAAAAGAAAATATAGTAATCATGATTTGTCCCAATGACAGGCTATACATCAACAACCCAATCAACTATAAGACAACAGCCCACACAATGGAATGTAAATTATTGTCAGGGGTAAATGACATACTCTACACACCGCGACTCCTTTTGTGGAAAACTGTCCTTTGTGCCAGCTGTTTGCTGGCAGTTCTTAAACTCCTATGGGTAGGTTGCAACCTGGTCTCAAGGAATTTTGTATTATTCTGTACGTAAATCCGAGACAGGATCCTCTAGCAAGCTAAATCATGCATCTTATTTGTGAAACAATCTTCAAAATGTTCTTAACTTTGATGTTTTGGTACCTCTAGGGCAATCAGAAAGCTAATTGAGGACCTTATTACTGATGAATGTGTTCGTTTTTCAATACCATGTTTTTCTTTCTGCTTTTGTGTGTGTATTTTCTGTAATTTGTATAATTCAGGGCTCTCATGTAAAAGAGACCTTGATCTCAGTAAGTCTCCCTGATAAATAAAGGTTAAATAAAATAAATAATTTGTTGGTGTTGGTATTACTGGAAGCTTACATTGGGTGTCAATCTCCTTTGTTGGTGGGCTGGCACTCAGGGGGCTTCGTGGTGGAAGAACAAAACACATATAGTGACTGTCTGGGGGTCAGCTAGCTAATAACCAATGTAACCATAAAGCAATAAAACAAATGTCCCACACTCAAATACCTTTCACAAATTAAAGCAGCCACAGTTGCTTTAGCTAACGTTGTTGCCAACCGTGTCAGACACATCCAACTCTGAGCGCTTGCAAGATCCACTGTCATGGTGATACAGCATCTGTCCTCATGATTAGCTTCCTGGCAAGACCCATCGATTGTTGTCCCCAATTTTTTTTAAAGCAACTTCATTCGAAATGTACATTTTTGTAATTTTAGGTGCAGCCTCAGCCTGTCCACCCGACATGAAAAGCAGCCAGGGCTGGCTGATGTCTTTATTCATCGGAAAATAGTTTAACTTTAAATTAACACTATGGCATCCAGTCACAACACAATGTGCTTTTTCTGGCATGCTGGTAAGTAGCTTGCTAGCTAAGTCATAACACAGATGAAAATAGGTTAAATACCAGTATCTTTCTGCCACATTCTGCTTGAGCTATCTTCCGTATGATGCGCACGTGATGACGGCTTTAATGTGTTACATATTTAAATTAGTTAAGATTATAAAATTGGTGTATAAAATGTTTGCCTTTACGTGACGTTGCATAAAGCCGGAAGTAATGCTTGCCTCCTGAATCCAAGCGTTTGACATGGGTTGCTCATGGGGCAGGAGACCAGTAACTTTATGATCAACTTTGTCAATGTACCCGCTACAGTATTTTGTTATACTTGGGTCAAACTATTATGAACTGGTTTCATCCAAATATCATCCAATTTGATGAAAAACATGATTTTCACTGTTTGGAAACTTTAACATTAAAGATCCCGAACATTTAATATCATGGCCCAGTCAAGTTCATTCAAATCCATGAAGGGGAGTGCACAGAACATTCTAAATTATTTGGACACAGTGGTTGCGAAAGTGTCGAGTGAGGGATAAGGCCATCCATGCACGACATTTGCCATTTTACTCTTCATTTAAAGTGCTAGAATCCACCTCGAAATGAAGACACTGACACATCAGGATCTCAATGGGGATTCCCCGATGTGATTAAGCCCAAAATAAAAAGGAATTAGGCCTAGCTTGTATACTAATACCGGTTTCCTTTTTATTAGGTTCCTTACCTTGCCCCCTGTCGTTCATGACCACTGTTAGGTGAAAGGTCTGGATAGACTTTCAACGTATTGCTATCGCCTATAAATTCCTAAGGAGAGGAGACGAGGAGAGGAAGTGATTGATAGGCATAATGGCAGGAAGAGGGTTTTTGTCATACTCACGAAAGTGATGCTGGGCCAGGCAATTTGTTAAGTGTTCTGAACCCATTGGAAGGGCAATACGAAGAGAAATTGATTGCATCATTAATACAAACCCCTGTCGGGCTATTTACTCACGATGGTACCTAGAGAGTTGCAGACACTTAGTGTAACCTTGGAAAGCCAACCCGGTCATCTCCCTGTGAGTAAATGCACTTAAAGGGGCAATCTGTAGTTCAAACAATAACAAGTTTTGGTAAACAGCTGAGGGTCGGAGTTGGAGAAATGTAACCACACAAATGGATAGACCGAGCTAAGGACGCTGTATCTACAGTGCATGCGGAAAGTATTCAGACCCCCTGACTTTTTCAAAATGTTGTTACGTTACAGCCTTCTTCTAAAATTGATTAAAATCGTATTTTCCCCTCCTCAATCTATACACAATATTATAGCCTCGAGTCTTCTTGGGTACGACGCTACAAGCTTGGCACACCTGTATTTGGGTAGTTTCTCCCATTCTTCTCTGCAGATCCTCTCAAGCTCTGTCAGGTTGGATTGGGAGCGTTGCTGCACAGCTGTTTCCAGGTCTCTTCAGTAATGTTCGGGTTCAAGTCCGGGCTCTGGCGGGGCCACTCAAGGACATTCAGAGACTTGTCCCGAAGCCACTCCTGCATCGTCTTGGCTGTGTGCGTAGGGTTGTTGTCCTGTTGGAAGGTGAACCTTTGCCCCAGTCTGATGCCCTGAGAGCTCTGGAGAAGGTTTCCATCAAGGATGTCTCTGTACTTTGCTCCGTTCATCTTTCCCTCGATCCTGACTAGTCTCCCAGTCCCTGCGCTGAAAAACATCCCCACAACACGATCCTGCCAACATGCTTCACAGTAGGGATGGTGCCAGGTTTCCTCCAGACGTGACTCTTGGCATTCAGGCCAAAGAGTTAGTTCAATCTTGGTTTCATCAGACCAGGAGATCTTGTTTCTCATGGTCAGAGTCTTTATGTGCCTTTTGGCAAACTCCAAGCAGACTGTCATGTGCCTTTACCGAGGAGTGGCTTCCGTCTGGCCACTCTACCAGAAAGGCCTGATTGGTGGAGTGCTGCCGATTGCTCAGTTTGGCCGGGCGGCCAGCTCTAGGAAGAGTCTTGGTGGTTCCAAATGTCTTCCATTTAATGATGATGGAGGCCACTGTGTTCTTGGAGACCTTCAATGCTGCCAATTTTTTGTGGTACCCTTCCCCAAATCTGTCCCTTGACACAATCCTGTCTCGGAGCTCTACAGACATTTCCTTCGACCTCATAGCTTGGTTTTTACACTGACATGCATTGTCAACTGTGGGACCTTTATATAGACAGGTGTGTGCCTTTCCAAATCATGTCCAATCAATTTAATTTTGACATGTTGAAGAAACATCTCAAGGATGATCAATGGAAACAGGATGCACCTGAGCCCAACTTCGAGTCTCATAGCAAAGGTTCTGAATACGTATGTAAATAAGGTATTTCTATTTTTTTATTTTAATACATGTGCAAAAATGTTTTAAAAAACTGTTCGCTTTGTCATTATGGGGTATTGAGTGTAGATTGATTCGGAATCTTTTTGATTGAATCCATTTTAGAATATGGCTGTAATGTAACAATGTGGAAAAAGTCAAGGGGTCTGAAATGCACTGTACATTGTAGTTTTAACCATGTTTTGCATGTTTTGAGGCGGTACAGTGTTTGTTTATAATTGCATTGTTTACAAACGATTGAGTAAGACAAGCTGATATTTGGGGTTCTGATGTGGCACGACTGTTAAACTAAGCTCATAATGCTTTTATAAGTTATATACTTCAAGAATCAATGAGTGTATAATAGTACTCATTCAAAAATCTAAAAATGGATGTAGTAATCACAGATTTCTCTTTTAAGCAATCACTGCAATGAAAAGCTGATGTTTGAATTGTATGCTATTAAATGTATAGAAAATATTTATTTTGCCATGGAAAATGCAATGTGGGAATGAAGGTTCAGTGAAATCCTATGAGTGTCCTTTCTGATGTAGATAGCAGAGGGGGTTTTGTGAACAATGCTCATGTGATGACGAGTAACCTTGCCAGAGACCTAGATCGTATTCATCAGTGCACACCGTAGCCAAACCTTTTGCAGAGGAAAACGAAAACAAGCGTTTCTTCTTGGATAAGTTCAGGTAGTCCCTCCCCGTTTCAGTCCATTTTCTTCTGTTTAGCACCTAGTGAGTACGACCCTGAAGTCCCTAACCTGGTTCTCATGTGAGTCACAAGACTGCGTCAGTGAGCATTCGATCAGGGCCCTAATGTCTTTAGATCTCAGTGAGGCAAGGTTACTCATCGTAAGTGTGGTTCACCTAACCACCTCATTTATCCAACCAGCCACATTACGGATCCAACTATTGGCTGTTTGCAAAATAGATACACATCACATTTATTTAAAGGAAATATATTTATGTTTAAATTAACTCATTAGGTGGAGGTAGGTAATTGACCTGAGAGCATGATAAATAACAACGACCAACAATCAATGAAGATATCACATGTTATTGGAAACCTGTCAAAAAAGAGACCATCCAGATATGGATTTGTTTCTTTTAGTTTATGCTAGGCCTAGAATGCCTGCCCGATGTGCTTTTTGATTGGCTGGTTTGAACCACGAACAAAGCTTTTTATTGCAGTGTATCCCTTCCATTTGACCATTATGTGTAGCATCAAGTTTTATCAAATTATTTTGCTCTATATCTTTATGTTTTGGGATTGGGGTTGTTGGGTGAGCATCAAATCAATATGTTCATCAGATGCACTATGAGACTGATCAAAAAAGGACTACCTAACTTGTCATTCATATTCATTGTCGTATAAAAATTAAAAGATATTATTATAACGTCAAACAAATGCTATTGATTGATTGTGGGGTTCTCTGTCTTTGATTATCTGTTATTAACTCCACAGATGATAATAATATAAATATTGCGCACATCCCTTTATAATGTCAAAAAATCCAGATAAATTGGGTCAGTTACAACAAGTGTCAGTTTAACAATCGATTATTATCTATCTGCTCTACAAACATTTAAAAGTTTGAGATTACCTTAGATTGTCCGTCAGTGGTGTTTGATGTCACTGACGCCTTTGTCTTTGCTTCCCAGAACCATGTGTATCCCTGTGTCTGAGGGGCTTGTAAACATTTTATTTATACATAGCAAAATGCCACCAATGTGAACCAAGGGCAGCACACTGCAAAGATCCATGATGTTGGCGGTGCGCAAAGAAGGTTGTCTATATAGTATTGATTAACATATAGCTCCATTTACATTCATTACACATCTATTCCAGACGGAGGCTTTATCGTTGAAGGCGATAGGTGGGGGCGGAGGTGGGGGCACAAAAGTAAAATGATAAGGTCAATTTGCATAGACAATTAGTCTTGCTCCAATTCGTGACTTAAATTGCTTCTTTGGTTAGGGTCACTTGTGATTTTGTCAAACCTTAAGAGTTTAACTGGCATAGTCGGCAAGGAATTTAAAAGGTTGTCAACATTATTTAAAAGTAGTGCGTAAAAGTTTTTTTTTATAAAGTTTGAGCTTAAGGCAGTTAATAAAATAGTTGTAAAAAATTATGAATTTTTTCTGATTTATTTTACAAATAAACAAGACACAATTATAAACACACAACTATTGAGTTAATCAACAATGTATGATATAGCTAAACTCTTTATTTTAGGCCTTTTGAAATTGGTACGTATTGCACTGTCCAAATAAAGTGATAGATTGCTGATTCAATAAGGGCAGCTTATCATACAACACCAGCCAATTATTGAATTGATCTAAATTCCCTGAGGACATTTACAAGTTGCAACACTAGTGGAGAAAATCCTGCACGGAGCCTTCACCGTGCGCTGCCACTTTAAGAGCGCATCAGCAGTCACAAAGGAGGAAATAAGATAACAGTCCCGGCTCTCTGTGAAAAGGCTTTTGGTTGGCGCGGCTGTTTGATTGTGTGTGCAGTGCTACAGGAGTCTTGTTTATTTTCAGCGTGCTTAGGTTGTAAAGTGTTTAAGGAGGACATGAAGAACTCTCTCACAGGGGAACTACGATGTTTGATTGAACAGACTCAAAAGCACAGAAGGCCAGAGATCTTCAACTGGAGGAGCTGCACCAGGAGGTAATGCAGTGCTTTTCCCTTCTGGACAAATCCTCTGCATCTCCCTCAGGGTTTACCTCTTGCTCTGCCATTAAGGGAATAGGAATAGGTACAGTAGAACTACAAAGACCCCTCTGAAGATATTGTTATACAGAACTCCCATTTCCCCAAAAACCCTTGCCACTGTCATGCCTCCTCTGAAGAGCTTTCTCCCGATCAAACTACTTTTCCCCACCTTTGGCAGTTCAGAAGATGATGTTGATCCACTGATTTCCTTTCTATCTGGCCTCTTACTGACTTGGAGGTTATTGCTACCCTCCGCAGTGTTCTCCATGGTACAGCAAGAGACTGGTGGGAGATAGCCCGCGAACATGTGTCAACCTGGGAGGAGTTAAAAAAAATATTCCTCTCAGAGGACTACGAGGATGAACTGGCAGGACAGGTTTGTAACCGAGTCCAGGGTGAAGCAGAGCCAATACGGGACTTTGCCTTCTCCTATCGAGTTCTATGTAGGAGATGGAAGGCTGACATTACTGAGCAGGAGATGGTCAAACTCATTCTTAAGAACATGGTTCCTTGCCTTGCCAGTCAACTTCGGGAACGTGTGCAGAATGTGGATGATCTGGTGCGTCTTGGGACTCAGTTTGAGAAGGACAGGTAGCCTAGTGGTTAGAGCGTTGGGCCAGTAACCAAAAGGTTGCTGGTTCGAATCCCCGAGCTGACATGGTAAAAGGCTGTCGTTCTGCCCCTGAACAAGGCAGTTTAACCCACTGTTCCCCGGTAGGCCGTCGTTGTAACTAAGAATTTGTTCTTAACTGGCTTGCCTAGTTAAATAAAGGTTAAATAAAAGAAATATATAATTTAAAAACCACCTCCAAACTCAAAACCCTGTTCCTTCAACCCGGTATCCCAATAACTCTCCTGGGGCTAAACAGTCTCAGCAGTTTGTGCCCAAGATCCAAGTCAAAAGTGCAGTGATGTACTGGAGATGTAACGTCCAACATCCTCCAGGTTCTTGCCCCCTCTATCTCCAGCGTCAGGATTCAGGAAAAGGACAGAAGACAGACAGTCTAGACGGGCATTGTGGCTTGCATACATTTGTGTCGGCCTTAACCTCTCTAGGGGACGTGGGATGGTAGCGTCCCACCTGGCCAACATCCAGTGTAATTGAAGAGCGCCAAATTCAAATTAAATTACTATAAATATTAAACTTTCATGAAATCACACATGCAATACACCAAATTAAAGCTACACTTCTTGTTAATCCAGCCAACGTGTCAGATTTTTAAAAGGCTTTAAGGCGAAAGCAAACCATGCTATTATCTGAGGACAGCACCCCATCAAACATACACATGAAAATCATAATTCAACCCGCCAGGCACAACACAAAAGTCAGAAATAACATATAATGCATGCCTTACCTTTGAAGATCTTCTTCTGTTGGCACTCCAATATGTCCATTAAACATCACAAATGGTTCTTTTGTTCGATTAATTCTGTCGTTATATCTCCTTTATTTGGCGCGTTTGATCCAGAAAAACACCGGTTCCAACTAGCGCAACATGACTACAAAATATCTAATGATTTACCTGTAATCTTGATCCAAACATTTCAAACAACTTTCCTAATACAACTTTAGGTATTTTTTTACGTAAATAATCGATAACATTTAAGATGGGATAAACTGTGTTCAATACCGGAGGAAAACAAAGTGGAGCGTGCTTTCAGGTTATGCGTCTCTAACAAACAGCACACTTCACTCTACCCTCGTTCTGAACAGGGCTACTTCTTCATTACACAAAGGAAAAACCTCATCCAATTTCGAAAGACTGTTGACATCCAGTGGAAGCGATAGGAACTGCAAACATATTTCTATTAAAACGGGCTTGCCATAGAAAACTAATGGAAAACAGATTGACCTAAAAAAGAAAAGTCCCTGGATGGATTGTGCTCTGAGTTTCGCCTGCCAAATAAGTTCTGTTATACTCACAGACATCATTCAAACAGTTTTAGAAACTTCAGAGTGTTTTCTATCCAAATCTACTAATGATATGCATATCCTATCTTCTGGGCCTGAGTAGCAGGCAGTTTACTTTGGGCACGCTTTTCATCCGGACGTGAAAATACTGCCCCCTACCCAAGAGAGGTTAATGCTCAGCATGAAGCCTTCAGACAGCACAACTAGCTGTCTTAGTCCTATTCCGCAACAACTATAGGTTCCTCTGACTGTTAGGAACTGGAGAGGGAAGTCCATAATCGACACAGGAGCAACTTACACCCTGATGCAAGAGCTCCTGTGGCGAAACATGGCATTACCTCATGAGTAGCTTTGAACCTGGACCATTGTACTTGGCCAATGGAGAACCTACTACACCCTTGGGCTGGATTGATATGACAATAAAGCTGCATGATGAGACTATTAACCTACCTGTGGCTATTCTTGCAGATCCAAGCTTTGCATTTGCTGTAGTCCTTGGCTTGGACTTCCTGTCCTTCAGTGGACTGACCATCTCGATGTCTGAAACATCCTATCGGCTGCGCTCTGACCATTCCCGGCCTCATCCATTTCAACCTGGAAATGCACAGATTTTTATGCCTGCTACCTTATTCAGAGTCCTGGCTAGGTCAAGTCGAAGACAAAGACAGAGAAAATACAAAGAAGAGACAAAGACAAAAACACGTTCCACCAGTGAAGCCAGAGAACCCATATGATAATGTTGTTAATAATGCCAGTCTTGTTGGTATATGCGTATAACTACCTCATCTATCACCAGTATCACTGATATCGTTATTGATATTGTTCTTGTACATACTGTATATAATTTTGTTCTTTCTCTACTGGCATTGACACTTTTTGTTATTGTTTTTTTTGTTGACACTGTTTATTTTCGATATTGCTACTACGCAAATGTGCAAGTGGCCGTGGGTGGTTATAGCCTCTCTTTCACATGACCCATCGAGTTAGCCAGGTGTGTCTGGGGGTGATTACGGCCATCTGTTATATTTCATGAACATGTGTACATGTCTAGACAATAGTGACCCATCCACTTAGCTAGATGTGGCTAGGGGATTTATTTCACATGACCCATCATGACCCATCAAAGTGTGTCTGGATAAGCATCATCTAATAATTATAAAATATTTTCATCTGGACACTTTCTATTTTTTTTTTTAAATATTGCTACTATGCAAATATGCAAGTAACCATTCCAATGTACCGTTTACACCATCTGTATCCTGTGCATGTGACAAATACATTTTGATTTTATTTGATACAGTGTGTGTGTTTACCAGAGACGGTAATGTGAAGCACAACATAACCTGCACCAAAGTCAGATTAGGATACAGGCCAAGGACTAGATGAAATGTATTTTACTGTATTTTCACCCCTTTTAGTCTTGAAATCTGCAAAAGAGTGTAGACAAAGAGCTCTCCAGTAGGTGTACCAAAACGTTCAATTATAATTTTCTCAAAAGTGGGGTTACAGGTTTATCAACGTTCAAAGCAAAATTATACTGAACAAAAATATATATTCAACAATTTCAACGATTTTACGGAGTTACAGTTCATATAAGGAAATCAGTCAAATGAAATAAATTCACTAGGTCCTAATCTATGGATTTCACATGACTGGGTAGGGGTGCAGCCATGGGTGGGCCTGGGGAGCCCACTGGGGATCCAGGCCTAGCCAATCAGAATGAGTTTTTCCACACAAAAGGGCTTTATTACAGACAGAAATACTCTTTAGTTTCATCAGCAGTCTGGGTGCTGGTCTCAGACAATCCCACAGGTGAAGAAGCCAGGAGGTCCTGGGCTGGCGTGGTTACATGTGGCTGTGGTTGTGAGGCTGGTTGGACGTACTGTCAAATTCTCTAAAATGACGGAGGCAGCTAATGGTAGAGAAATGTACATAAAATTATTTGTCAACAGCTCTGGTGTACATTCATTCAGTCAGCACGAAAATGGCATGCTCCCTCAAAACTTGACGCATCTGTGTTGTGTGACAAAACTGCACATTTTAGAGTGGCCTTTTCTTGTCCCCAGCACAAGGTGTACCTGTGTAATGATCATGCTGTTTAATCAGCTTCTTGATATGCCACACCTGTCAGGTAGATGCATTATCTTGGCAAAGGAGAAATGCTCACTAACAGTGATGTAAACAAATTTGTTCACAACATTTTTGAGAAATAACCTTTTTGTGAATATGGAACTTTTCAGGGATCTTTTATTTCAGCTCATGAAACATGGGACTGACACTTTACATGTTACGTTTATATTTTTGTTCAGTATATTTTTCCACTGTTCCTCAACTCCAGTGTATGATATACAATTTTATAGCTCTGAGTCTACTTTTATCCATTGTAAAAAACACTATTTCAAATTTAGCTACAAAATACTGGAAAGAAATGCTGGGTCACATTTGATTGTACTTACACAACCTTATTCCTCTTCATTCCCTATGAGACATAAGGCCACAACAAGCTCCCTCCACTTCTTTCTGTCCTTGGTTGTGTCATGCTCAGAGAAATTTTAGGTTGCACTTGTGTAACCGGAATAGAGGAAGTTCCAGCTCGCCACTTCCAAATCAAAGATGACAGGTCCGGAGGGTCTTCATTTCATACATTAAAATTGATGATGGCTCAAGTCACTCATGCTTATCTCGATTCCTCTATCACTTCAATCGAATTACAGCATGGTGGTCAAGGACAGCCAATTACAAGGTGATACCTAACGAGCTGTATCATGGCACCGTTTCTCGCAGTTCAGATCGGATCAGATGGTCCACTTCTGACCGCTGAGATGTAAGTTACTTGCACAGACTTCCAATCTCATCGCCCCTGGTTCTATTGTGCAGAGGTGCTGCAAGCCATACACTATGACCCCATGCCCCTCTAGCTCTAAAAGCAAGTGACAATCCCTGGCATTTCTTTAATTTGGCATAAATGACTGGGCTCTCATTAATCTATGTGGATCTGTCACCTTCTCCCAGGGGCATTCCTATCACAAAGCCAAGCAGCGGTGTGTTGGATGCCTCAGTAATAGAAGCATTCAATGAGCTGTTCTCAGTGGTAAAGCGTATTGTTGGTTTGGGCCGGATAATTTAGCAGTGTCTTGTCAGTTTTTTCTGACATGGTGGGAATGGTGTTCAAAGTACCTAAACTCCATTCAATAAAATGTATTTTCAATCAATCACATTTATTTATAAAGCCCTTTTTACATCAGCAGATGTCACAAAGTGCTTATACAGAAACCCAGCCTAAAACCCCAAAGAGCAAGCAATGCAGATGTAGAAGCATGGTGGCTAGAAAACCCCCCATGGAAAGACCTGAACCAAGGAAGAAACCTAGAGAGGAACCAGGCTCTGAGGGGTGGTAATTCTTCTTCTGGCTGTGCCGGTGGAGATTATAAGAGTAGATGGACATTAAGGCGAGATTGTTTTTCAAGAGGTGCAAATGTTCATAGATGACCAGCAGGGTCAAAAAATAATCACAGTGGCTATAGAGGGTGCAACAGGTCAGCACCTCAGGAGTAAATGTCAGTTGGCTTTTCATAGCAGAGAGAGGGTCGAAAACAGCAGGTCCGGGACAAGGTAGCATGTCCGGTGAACAGGTCAGGGTTCCAAGCAGAACAGGATTGAAAATATTATAACTTAAAGTTGTCCAGTCAAAATCTAAAATCATACCCAAATAATGTTGTTGACTCATCCTATACTATCATTTGGGGCCGAAGTAAACATTTTTGCGAAAAAAAACTTTCAAAAACATGAGTGAGGAGGATGAGCTGGCCAATCAGCGGTGTACTCACATTAATATGTTTTATGACCGGTATACACACACCATTCTGTTGTTGGGGTATGCCCACACCATTCCAACACAGAAGAGTTGCTTTTTAACATACTTAATAAAAAATGTTTGGAAGGAAAACGATTTCACTCGTACTGTAATTAATTTTAGGTCATATTTTATAGAAATGTGAAAACACTGGCCAGTTACATAGAATTTCATAGAAATCTAGAAACCCTGGACAGTTACTTTAATTGTTTTTGATAGCTAAAATCTAGCTGTCACAACAACTCAACACAACAGTACAAAGCCACACAACACACGATTGATTTCCTTGTCGTTCAGTGACACGCAATGCCAACTTCAACTGTCACACGTGGAATTTGCATTGGTCTCATGGCACTGCATGCTTACTCACTCCCCCAGAGCCATGTTTTGCAGGCCAGAAATGGAAGAAAACTACCCAAAATGGAGTGAAACAGGGAGGTACTATCTGAAATGGTCTACTAAACTAATTGAAGTTTTTTCGTTGCAAAACATTTTGCCATGGTGTGCCCTAATGAATACACCCCAGATTTTGGAGCATGTGAATGTTACGAATTAAATGCAGATCTGTTCCTGCCTCCTTGACAGGAAAATTACGAAGCTGATTCTTGGGCTGGATAAACTAATTGTCTGTCATCATTTATCAATAGCAGTTGAAATAGGGACACATAATAGCTCTTTTCTGACGGATCTGAATAAAAGTACATAATGGTGCTTGTCTGCTCAAGGTCTGGAGCGGGTCCAGTTGTGCTATTCCAAGTACAAACAAAACTGGGGATAGGGAAGGGCAGGCATACTTTAGTATATTGTATTAATGAGTATGAAACAGTTATAGGCCTAGTATATTTTTGCCTGGATATCCAAACTCCATGCTCCGGCCAAACGCTACACCAGCCTATGGACGACTAGAAGATGGCACCGACAGAGAAGGGAGACATCTTACGAGTTCCAACCCATCTTTGCTATTTTGTGACTTTTTCATATTTATCTTCATTTTCTTTGTACAGAAAGTTCATACTATCACATATGACCGCCAAGCACTTCTGGACATCAGATCGACAGTTACTAACCTCGATTCTGACTTCAAAAATCGACTTCACCTCTGACTCAGCTGTTCCCTTGTTCATACCGGACCCCATTTCTTTGTTTCATGGGCTACCAAAACGCCGCAGGTGTAGACGTGGTGAGATTGAGACAGAGAATATCGACCGGCACTCCACTCCATTCAATTGGCAAATGTCCAGTCACTCGAGGATATGATGGATTAGCTTCTTTGGAGAGTCTCCTATTAGAGAGACTTGAAAAGATGCCATGTTATATGCCTTGCAGAGACGTGTCTGGATTACTCTATGTCGAGTTTACTGACGACACGACGATGGTAGGCCTGGTCACCGACGGCGATGAGATGAGACTTGGCAGTGTGGTGCCATGACGACAACCTCTCTCTCAACATCAGTAAGACCAAGGAGCTGATCGTGGACTACAGGAGAAAGAGGGGATAGCACGCCCTTATCCACATCGACAGGGCTGTAGTGGAGTGGGTTGAAAGCGTCAAGTTCCTTGGCGTCCACATCGCTAAGGAGGCTGAAAAGATTTGGCAGGGTAAAGTGACTACACATTGACAGGGCTGTAGTGGAGTGAGTTGAGAGCATCAAGTTCCTTGGTGTCCACATCGCTAAGGAGGCTGAAAAGATTTGGCAGGGGCAATCGGATCCTCAAAAAGTTCTACAGCTGCACCATCGAGAGCATCTTGACTGGCTGAATCACCGCTTGGTTTGGCAAATGCAGCACCATTTACTGCAAAGCACTACAGAGGGTGGTGCAGACAGCCGAGTACATCTCTGGGGCCGAGCTCCCTGCCATCCAGGACCTCTATATCAGGCGGTGTCAGAGGAATCCATGAAAAATTGCCAAAGACTCCAGCCACCCAAAACACACTACCACATTGACACTCTCACAAAATCCATACATTCACTATATACACACACACTACACTGACTCTGACACTCTCACAAAACCCATACATTCACTATATACACACACACTACACTGACACTCTCACAAAACCCATACATTCACTATATACACACACACTACACTGACACTCTCACAAAACCCATACTTTCACTATATACACACACACTACACTGACTCTGACACTCTCACAAAACCCATACATTCACTATATACACACACACTACACTGACACTCTCACAAAACCCATACATTCACTATATACACACACACTACACTGACACTCTCACAAAACCCATACATTCACTATATACACACACACTACACTGACACTCTCACAAAACCCATACTTTCACTATATACACACACACTACACTGACTCTGACACTCTCACAAAACCCATACTTTCACTATATACACACACACTACACTGACTCTGACACTCTCACAAAACTCACACACATTCACTACATACGCCCACATAAATCACACACACCGAAACAAAACACAAACATGCATACACACACACACACACACTTTTACACGTATCATATGCTGTGCTACTCTGTTCTTTATTTGACTTCTATTATTATCTATCCTAATGCCAGGTCACTACCCTGCCTTCATGTACATACAGTATCTACCTCAAATATCTCGTTCCCTCGCACATTGATCTGGTACTGGTACTCCCTGTATATAGCTCCATCCTTGTGTATTTATTACACATACTATTTTTATTTTTATATATTTTTTTTTACTCTGCATTGTTGGGAAGGGCTTGTAAGCAAGCATTTCACCTGTCACGCCCTGACCTTAGTATTCTATGTTTTCTATATTATTTTGGTCAGGTCAGGGTGTGACAAGGGTTGGTATGATTGTTTTGTATTGTCTAGGGTTTTTGTATGTCTAGGTGTGTGTGTGTAGTCTAGGCATATGTAGGTCTATGGTGGCCTGAATTGGTTCCCAATCAGAGGCAGCTGTTTATCGTTGTCTCTGATTGGGGATCCTATTTAGGTTGCCATTTTCCAGTTTGGTTGGTGGGTTATTGTCTATGTGATGTTGCATGTCTACACTCGTTATTATTAGCTTTGTTTAGTGTTCTTTCTTTATTAAAAGGAAGATGTATTATAATCACGCTGCGCCTTGGTCTCATCATTACGACCAACGTGACATCACCGTTAAGTCGACACCCTTACATTTTGATTTGTTAGTTTCTTCTCCACAATGAGTACCTCCCCTACGATTTCTAGAATGGAAATACGTTTCTATGCATTCTGTTCTGTTAAAATGTATAAAATGCTACAGTATTAATATACATAAGTTGAAATGAACATGTCTAATGCCTCAACACCTCAACATATTTTAATAAGAAGACTGACAAACATTTGTTTTGTAGAATGCACAGTCATGACTGATAAATCTGTGAATATAAAAAGTTGTCTTCTCAGCAGTTTTGCCATTTCACCTCAAAATCTCCATTAGCTGTGTCTCTTGGGTATGCACCTAAGAAATCTGATGCACTCTGACCCTTAATGCATTAGTGATATTTAAAAGAGCGTTGAGGTATAAAAAAAAAACAGACAGGAAATGGAACTCCATATAATTATGGCAATACGTCTTGACTCTTTTTGGCAATAATTTGTATGCATTTATGCTTTCAGAGACAGTTTTTAAATTGCTGTGCTGCTGAAATTCAACCACAAACTATAGCTATTTTTTGTTTTAATATGACAGCAGTCCTGTGCCCACTCTACATGAGATGAAAAGACGTTGCATAATGTCTGTACACAAATCTTTAAAAAGACAAGTGGTACAACTTTATGTATTTTCACAGCACACCTCACCAGAGGTAAGAAGGTGGTCTCTGCAGGTGTGTCTCAAACCACTGAAGGTGGTGAGAGTGGTGGATCGTGAACACCAGTAAGTCTTGTCTGCCGCCGCAACACAATTAATCGCTCATACATCTTTAATATCCCATCCATCTCCTCAATCTCAACTGACAGAAAGGTACTCACCTCTTAATTATTATCACAGCTGGCAGGCCAATCAGAAGAAACAGATCTTACGCTAGTAGAATGACTGATGAGGCTGCTGTAGTAAATAGGGGAAGAAACAACCAAACCATGCCAGGACTTTTGTAATAGCCTGTACAACAGCCTGTAAAGTTGAAGTTTCAACTCCGATGGAGATCACCTGTACAACCATCAAAAATGGTAACATGATACAATGCATGTTTATACAATGTATAGTTAAGAGGTAATTGTTTTCTTTGTTTGCACAATACAATTACAATTGTATTCCATATAGCTAGCTACTGGACACGTTGTTGGGCAAATACCATGTAATGCCCAAATTGAACTTAGTTATGTAACTATTAATAATTTCTATGATTTATTTTTACGTGGGAGGAGTGAGTTGCTCTTAGTTATTCTCACTGTCTCCACAAAGTTTAGGTGGGTCTCCTAGTTTTTGCTGCGCTATAGGCGAGGACATCATTATCCTTTATCTTCATATTCAATGTTACTGCTTAAAATCTTTTTGGTTTTGATATTGTTTTGCTGTTTTCGCCCTTGTCCCTTATTGGACGCTGTAAGTTTGCGGGGGGGTTGTGTCCCATGTCCTAGGTGAGGTCATCTTCCTTTTGTGTCGCAACTTCCTGGTCCACTTCGTCAACACCTACACAGTGGACAGAAATGTAAGCAAAGTACAGCCACCTCTAAGCACTGGTCTAAGTTCAGCTGTTGCTAAAATGTAAACAGTAAGACTGAGATCACTTCTTCTAGTCCAGCACAAAATAATGCAATAACCTGTGTTTTCTTACTAACTCTTGAATAATAGGAACAATAATCTTGAAACAGAGTAAACAAATGTTTACTTTATTTAAAGGTATCAAATATGAATGAATATGCAAGATATATCTTTGCAGCTTCAACTGTAGTGATAGATGTGTGGAGTAAAGAGGTAGGTCATGTTAATTGGAGCACGATGTAGCCAGAAAATGGCACATGACGGTGGTCCAGGGTCCAAGGCCTTCCTTCAGTCTATCTGAGGCAGTCTGCTCAATCCAGTGATGATGGGTGCAGAGTAGAGGTTGATATCTGGCAGCTCAACACTGGGCAGGAGGGTCTGGTCAATACAGCAATGACTGGGTAGGGGTTGACATCTGGCCGCTCAACACTGGTTCTAACAGCTCAGGGTAGATGCCCCAGAGCCCAGGATGATAGAAGAGATCATGTATTGGACAAGAAATGTGTCATGACCTTTGCATAAGAGAAATGGGGCACAGCTATGGCAGAATCAGATGTTACATAAATAGTTTGCATGCTTTGGCCCAATTTTAATTGTATTTTTACCTCTAGAAAAGTACTGTGTTAACTATTCAAATACATGGAAAGCCCTATGAAGTTAACAATGCAATTTGGGACCTAAACAGAGGACAAGTTTAGCCTCAGACTTTGCACTCTTAGTTGTTGCGGAAGTTGGCCTGATATGGCTGCTCAATTCGTGCATCGCTGACTACCTTTTAAGTCTAATTAATTCCCACTGCCACCCACCTAAATGGGGTACATTTTATTTTATTAATTAGATTTTTTTTTAAATGTTCTCTTTCAATCAAGCTGGTATTTGAATAGTAGTTGAAACATGGTCTCTGTCACTTTACCATCTAAGTAAAAGGGTTGCTGGATCGAATCCCTGAACTGACAAGGTAAAAATATGTCGTTCTGCTCCTGAACAAGGCAATAAACCCACTGTTCCGTGGTAGGCTGTCATTGTAAATAAGAATTTGCTCTTAACTGACTTGCCTAGTTAAATATATATATATTGTAGGTTTGCCCGCATAAGAATATGATCATCGGAACCAGATGGCAAAAAATATGAAGATCAAAATGCTTCTCAACACTGATAGAAAGGAAAGCTGAAGCTAAAATGCACCTGCAGGAAACGGGGATGGAAATTATAGCGCATGTAACAGGAGGTGCCTCTATTTGAGTAATTATGGTCATCATGTGACTTGTGTATGCTTTTCTATTAGTCCGTTTGAATTCATTTTTTGAGTGTTCTGATTGGTTGCAGAAAAGGCTCTGCAGAATGCACCTCCACCTGTTCCTACAAAATGGTGTTGTATTTCCTGGAGTGGGATAAGGATGGTGGTTGGAAGAGTGAGCTTGTTTGAAATGGAAAAGCGGTGCGGTAGCTTTTGATAAAGAATAACATCAAGACGAAGCAGCTGCTTTATAAGTGGGAAGCACTGTTGAGCGCTACATTCCGAAGGGTTCGTGCTGATTGTGCGGAGATTGTGACAGCTGGTTAAATGGCGTCCCTTGTGAAAGCAAGAACAAGATGTATGTCAGGAGAAGTGCAGTATTATCATAAGGAGACATATACTTGGAATACGGAGGAGAAATGGAGGGACAAAGAGAGGCAGAGGAGGTCTAAGAGAGAGAGGGAGGAAGACGGTGAGCTTGAGTTGGATAAAAATGGCGGGAAAAGGGAGATGGTTTGTTAAAGATAAATGGCAGAAAGTGTAAGCAGAGGGAGTTGAAGACAGGAGGAGAAATGGAAGTAAATGAGGTCAAAATATCGGAGGTGGTAGGTGTGATGAAGTTCTCGGAGCCCGAGGCTTGCACCGAGGGTCAGGATAAAGATGAGTGTGACAGTATGAGTGAAGTTTTTGGAAAAAGTGGACCCTTGCCTTTTGGCTGATCCATTTGTGGTTTCAGGGTGGCTGGAAACAGATTTGGGTACAGAGAAATCGGTGAGGGTAACTAGAAGTGGTCTTGTGATAATTGTTTGTGTTTCTGCTGGTCAGAGGGAGAAGGCGTTCCGTGTTAAACGAATGGGGGAAAGAAATGTGAATTGTTTTGCTCTCAACAAAAGGGTGCCATTGAAAGGAGTGATTACTGGGGTAGCAGTAAATGTGAAAGTTTACCAACTGAAGGGGAAGATTCCTGGTGTTTGTGATGCTCGTCATTTGGTGCGACGCAGACAGGGTGGCGAGAGTAGTGAAACAGAAGAGTCATTGTCTGTTCTTTTGAGTATTGATGTTGAGTCTTTGCCCGACAAAGTGATGTTAGGATATATAAGTTATCCTGTATGAGCTTTTGTGCCGAATATATTATGTTACAGGTGTCAAGCTTATGGGCATGTTGGCCGCAGTGTGTAGGAGGAAGGTTCCTAGGTGTGAGAAGTATGCAGAAGGACATTAGATAAAGGAATGTGTAGCATTGGGGAAAGTAGGGGTTGAAGTCGGAAGTTTACATACACCTTAGCCAAATACATTTAAACTCAGTTTTTCACCATTGGCCTCATGGTGAAATCCCTGAGTTACCTTCCTCTCCGGCAACTGAGTTAGGAAGGATACCTCTATCTTTGTAGTGACTGGATGTACAGTTGAAATCGGAAGATTACAAACACCTTAGCCAAATACATTTAAACTCAGTTTTTCACAATTCCTGACATTTAATCCTAGTAAAAATCCCTGTCTTAAGTCAGTTAGGATCACCACTTTATTTTAATGATATGAAATGTCAGAATAATAGTAGAGAGAATGATTTATTTCAGCTTTTATTTATTTGATCAAATTCCCAGTGGGTCAGAAGTTTACATACACTCAATTAGTATTTGGTAGCATTGCCTTTAAATTGTTTAACTTGGGTCAAACGTTTTGGGTAACCTTCCACAAGCTTCCCACAATACGTTGGGTGAATTTTGGCCCATTCCTCCTGACAGAGCTAGTGTAACTGAGTCAGGTTTGTAGGCCTCCCTTGCTCGCACACGCATTTTCAGTTCTGCCCACACATTTTCTATAGGATTGAGGTCAGGGCTTTGTGATGGCCACTCCAATACCTTCACTTTGTTGTCCTTAAGCCAATTTGCCACAACTTTGGAAGTATGCTTGGGGTCATTGTCCATTTGGAAGACCCATTTGTGACCAAGCTTTAACTTCCTGACTGATGTCTTGAGATGTTGCTTCAATATATCCACATAATTTTCCTACCTCATGATGCCATCTATTTTGTGAAGTGCACCAGTCCCTCCTGCAGCAAAGCCCCCCCACAACATGATGCTGCCACCCCCGTGCTTCACGGTTGGGATGGTGTTCTTTGGCTTGTAAACCTTCCCCTTTTTCCTCCAAACATAACGATGGTCATTATGGCCAAACAGTTCTATTTTTGTTTCATCAGACATTTCTCCAAAAGGTACGATCTTTGTCCCCATGTGTAGTTTCAAACCGTAGTCTGGCTTTTTTATGGTGGTTTTGGAGCAGTGGCTTCTTCCTTGCTGAGCGGCCTTTCAGGTTATGTCGATATAGGACTCGTTTTACTGTGGATATAGATTATTTTCTACCTGTTCCTCCAGCATCTTCACAAGGTTATTTGCTGTTGTTCTGGGATTGATTTGCACTTTTCGCACCAAAGTACGTTCATCTCTAGGAGACAGAAAGCGTCTCCTTCCTGAGCGGTATGATGGCTGCGTGGTCCCATGGTGTTCATACTTGCCTACTATTGTTTGGACAGATGAACGTGGTACCTTCAGCCGTTTGGAAATTGCTCCCAAGGATGAACCAGACAATTTTTTTCTGAGGTCTTCGCTGATTTCTTTTGATTTTCCCATGATGTCAAGCGAAGAGGCAATTGACTCAAATGATGTCAATTAGCATATCAGAAGCTTCTGAAGCCATGACATCATTTACTGGAATTTTCCAAGCTGTTTAAAGACACAGTCAACTTAGTGTATGTAAACTTCTGACCCACTGGAATTGTGATACAGTGAAATAGTCTGTCTGTAAACAATTGTTGGAAAAATGACTTGTGGGTACTGGCTCGCTGGGAAGAAAGTATTTTTTCTCCTCTCATTTTTCTGGCGGATACGTAGAACCAGTTCTTGGACAATCCTTGTCTTTGGGCACTGTGGAAAAAGACTGATACCTCGTAGTAGGAGGGGACTTCTTTGGATTGCTTTTTGTGCAGGGATAAGTACTGGGCATTTTGTTTGTGAATGTAGTTCTATGTGTCAGCACAAACTCGTCTACAAGGACAGCAGCTTGCTCAAGAGTGAGCTCCTTGTGCTCATAAAGTAGTATGAGTGTCTTTAACTTTTAGATGCTAAGTCCACTATATTGGGGACTTTGAGTGGTTCTGGACCAGTTCCGCCTGACATTTTGGTATACCAAGCACTCTGTGAACATCGAAGGGTCCAGTGCCTTATAGTGGCAGAAAGCCCCATCCGTGTTCTCTCGCTTCCACTCTCTCAGCGGAGCTGACTTAAGGTTTCAGACCCAACATTTGAATATGGAGTGACGTGTCACATTTTCTAGTTTATCCAGACAAATAATCGGTTTGCTCTCTCTCTGAGCGACAGAAACCCAATCGGGTAGACGGCATACGAAAGGCGACAGTCTAGCAAATCCAACAGTTGTGGTTTCATTTAGCTGTGATATTCTCCGCTAAATGAGTTTCTCAACATGAAAAATTAATACTCATTTCATAGAATTGAAACTAGAACACTTTCTCTTGGTCACAGATGGACAAAATCACTTCATGCTTAAAGCTAAAGTTGTAATGAGTGCACACATTTGAATGGTGTTTCTCCGCCACTCAGTGGATGTTTAGGAGAAAAGTCTCTAGTCAGTTATGTGAAAAGGTGCCAATAATTTATTGTCACTAAGTATGATCATAATTATTTTACAGTTATAAGAAAGGTGAAATCTTATAGTAAGTCATTTATAATTTGATTGTTACTATATTTAGAAAGCATTTCAGTCATTTCAAGCCCTGTTACACTTTTGTTGAATAGGGAAAAAATCCTATGAGTTTTTCCAATGTACTTGAGCTTGCTATTCCTTAAGTGTATAAGTGAGTACACCTCAGCAATTTATATTTACCAGAATGATGAGAACCAGCCCTTTCTAAAACTATGCAACATTACCAGTTATTATTTATGGAAATCACATGAAAAATAGTATTGAACAAAAATATAAACGCAACATGTAAAGTGTTGGTCCCATGTTTCATAAGATGAAATAAAAGATCCCAGACATTTTCCACACTCACAAAAAGCTTATTTCTCAAAAATATGTTGCACAAATGTGTTTACATCCCTGTAAGTGAGCATTTCTCCTTTACCAAGATAATCCATCCACCTGACAGATGTGGCATATCAAGAAGCTGATTAAACAGCATGATCATTACACAGGTGTACCTTGTGCTGGGGACAATAAAAGGCCACTCTAAAATGTGCAGTTTTGTCACACAACACAATGGCACAGATGTCTCAAGTTTTGAGGGCGAGTGCAATTGGTATGCTGACTGCAGGAATGTCCACCAGAGCTGTTGCCAGAGAATTGAAGGTGTATTTCTCTACCATAAGTCACCCCCAACATCGTTTTAGAGAATTTGACAGTACGTCCAACCGGCCTCACATCCGCAGACCACGTGTAACCATGCCAGCCCACGACCTCCACATCCGGCTCCTTTATCTGCGGGATGGTCTGAGACCAGTCACCCAGACAGCTGGTGAAACAGGAGTATTTCTGTCTGTAATAAAGCCCTTTTGTTGGGAAAACTTGTTCTGATTGGCTGGGCCTGGCTCCCCAGTGGGTGAACCTAAGCTCTCCCAGGCCCACCCAAGACTGCGCACCTGCCCAGTAATGTGAAATTCATAGATTAGGGCCTAATTTATTTATTTTAATTGACTGATATCCTTATATGAACTGCAGTGGAGGCTGTGAGGGGAGGACGGCACATAATAATGCCTGGAACGGAGCAAATGGAATGGCATCAAATACATGGAAACCATATGTTAGATGTATTTGATACCATTCCACTTGTACCGCTCCAGCCATTAACACAAGCCCGTTCTCCCCAATTAAGGTGCCACCAACCTCCTGTGATGAACTGTAACTCAGTAAAATCTTTTAAATTTTAGCATGTGGTATTTATTTGGAAATCTAAATTTTATTTATTTTTATTTCACCTTTATTTAACCAGGTAGTCCAGTTGAGAACAAGTTCTCATTTACAATTGTGACCTGGCCAAGATAAAGTAAAACAGTGCGACAAAAACAACAACCGAGTTACACATAAACAAACGTACAGTCAATAACACAACAGACAAAATCTATGTACAGTGTGTGCAAATGTAGAAGAATAGGGAAGTAAGGCAATAAGTAGGCCATAGAGGCGAAATAATTACAATTTAGCATTAATACTGGAGTGATAGATGTGCAGATGATGCTGTGCAAGTAGAGATACTGGGGTGCAAGTAGAGATACTGGGGTGCAAAAGACCAAAAAGATAAATACAATATGGGGATGAGGTAGTTGGGTGTGCTATTTACAGATTGGCTGTGTACAGGTACAGTGGTCACTAAGCTGCTCTGACAGCTGAAGTTTAAAGTTAGAGAGGGAGATATAAGTCTACAGCTTCTGGCCTGCTCGCCTCCCTACCTCTGAGGAAGTACAGTTCCCGCTCAGCCCAGTCAAAACTGTTCGCTGCTCTGGCACCCCAATGGTGGAACAAACTCCCTCACGACGCCAGGTCAGCGGAGTCAATCACCACCTTCCGGAGACACCTGAAACCCCACCTCTTTAAGGAATACCTAGGATAGGATAAAGTAATCCTTCTAACCCGCCCCCCCCCCCCTTAAAAGAGTTAGATGCACTATTGTAAAGTGGTTGTTCCACTGGATATCATAAGGTGAATGCACCAATTTGTAAGTCGCTCTGGATAAGAGCGTCTGCTAAATGACTTAAATGTAAATGTAAAAAATGTTCAGTAATTTTTGCAATTCATTCCAGTCATTGGCAGCAGAGAACTGGAAGGAAAGGCAGTTTTGGCATCACTGGGGATGACCAGTGAAATATACCTGCTGGAGCGTGTGCTATGGGTGGGTGTTGCTATGGTGACCAGTGAGCTGAGATAAGGTGAGGCTTTACCTAGCAAAGACTTATAGATGACCTGGAGCCAGTGGGTTTGGCGACGAATATGTAGCTAAGGGCAGCCAACGAGAGCATACAGGTCGCAGTGGTGGGTAGTATATGGGGCTTTGGTGATAAAACGGATGGCACTGTGATAGACTACATCCAGTTTGCTGAGTAGAGTGTTGGAGGTTCTTTTTTAAATGACATCGCCAAAGTCAAGGATCGGTAGTTTAGTCAGTTTTACGAGGGTATGTTTGGCTGCATGAGTGAAGGAGGCTTTGTTGCGAAATAGGAAGCCGATTCTAGATGTAATTTTGGATTGGAGATGCTTAATGTGAGTCTGGAAGGAGAGTTTACAGTCTAACAAGACACCTAGGTATTTGTAGTTGTCCACATATTATAAGTCAGAACCGTCCAGAGTAGTGATGCTAGTCGGGCGGGCGGGTGCGGGCAGCAATCGTTTGAAGAGCATGCATTTAGTTTTACTAGCATTTAAAAGCAGTTGGAGGCCACGGAAGGAGTGTTGTATGGCATTGAAGCTCGTTTGGAGGTTTGTTAACACAGTGTCCAAAGAAGGGCCAGATGAATAAGGAATGGTGTCGTCTGCATAGAGGTGGATCAGAGAATCACCAGCAGCAAGAGCAACATCATCGATATATACAGAGAAAAGAGTCAGCCCGAGAATTGAACCCTGTGGCCCTAAATGTTGCCCTATCATTCATGTTGCAAGGTCCTTGACAACTTGAGAACCACGTCACCAAACAAAAAGGCATTGTGATTCTGTCTTTTGTAATTTACGGAACTGTTGTCTGTGTATGCCTCTGGGACCAGCTCATAAACCCAAAAGATAGCAGCTTTAACAGGGTCATAATCGGGAACTCTGGTCAAGAGATAAAGCAGCGTACACTTTCTGGGCATTTCCTCCAAGAACATTTTGGAGGAGGAGTGACCAAATATTTTGCGGCCATTTTAGGGATGTGGCAATACTCTCAAAAATATAAAATATACTGTACATCCACCTCTTTTTCATTAAAAGGCGGTACAAGCCGGCTGTTCCAACCAAGATCAAACTGTGTTGAGGGTGCATGATGGCCTGGCTTGATTCGGAGTACTTCCAGCTCCATCTCTCTTTGGTGTGCTTCCAGCTCCATCTCTCTTTGGTGTGCTTCCAGCTCCATCTCTCTTTGGTGTGCTTCCAGTTCCATCTCTCTTTGGTGTGCTTCCAGTTCCATCTCTCTTTGGTGTGCTTCCAGTTCCATCTCTCTTTGGTGTGCTTCCAGCGCCATCTCTCTTTGGTGTGCTTCCAGTTCCATCTCTCTTTGGTGTGCTTCCAGCTCCATCTCTCTTTGGTGTGCTTCCAGTTCCATCTCTCTTTGGTGTGCTTCCAGCTCCATCTCTCTTTGGTGTACTTCCAGTTCCATCTCTCTTTGGTGTGCTTCCAGTTCCATCTCTCTTTGGTGTGCTTCCAGCTCCATCTCTCTTTGGTGTGCTTCCAGCTCCATCTCTCTTTGGTGTGCTTCCAGCGCCATCTCTCTTTGGTGTGCTTCCAGTTCCATCTCTCTTTGGTGTGCTTCCAGTTCCATCTCTCTTTGGTGTGCTTCCAGCTCCATCTCTCTTTGGTGTGCTTCCAGTTCCATCTCTCTTTGGTGTGCTTCCAGTTCCATCTCTCTTTGGTGTACTTCCAGTTCCATCTCTCTTTGGTGTGCTTCCAGTTCCATCTCTCTTTGGTGTACTTCCAGTTCCATCTCTCTTTGGTGTGCTTCCAGTTCCATCTCTCTTTGGTGTGCTTCCAGCTCCATCTCTCTTTGGTGTGCTTCCAGCTCCATCTCTCTTTGGTGTGCTTCCAGCTCCATCTCTCTTTGGTGTGCTTCCAGCTCCATCTCTCTTTGGTGTACTTCCAGTTCCATCTCTCTTTGGTGTGGTTCCAGCTCCATCTCCCTTTGGTGTGCTTCCAGCTCCATCTCTCTTTGGTGTGCTTCCAGCTCCATCTCTCTTTGGTGTACTTCCAGTTCCATCTCTCTTTGGTGTGCTTCCAGTTCCATCTCTCTTTGGTGTGCTTCCAGCTCCATCTCTCTTTGGTGTGCTTCCAGCTCCATCTCTCTTTGGTGTGCTTCCAGCGCCATCTCTCTTTGGTGTACTTCCAGTTCCATCTCTCTTTGGTGTGCTTCCAGTTCCATCTCTCTTTGGTGTGCTTCCAGCTCCATCTCTCTTTGGTGTGCTTCCAGTTCCATCTCTCTTTGGTGTGCTTCCAGTTCCATCTCTCTTTGGTGTACTTCCAGTTCCATCTCTGTTTGGTGTGCTTCCAGTTCCATCTCTCTTTGGTGTACTTCCAGTTCCATCTCTCTTTGGTGTGCTTCCAGTTCCATCTCTCTTTGGTGTGCTTCCAGCTCCATCTCTCTTTGGTGTGCTTCCAGCTCCATCTCTCTTTGGTGTGCTTCCAGCTCCATCTCTCTTTGGTGTGCTTCCAGCTCCATCTCTCTTTGGTGTACTTCCAGTTCCATCTCTCTTTGGTGTGCTTCCAGTTCCATCTCTCTTTGGTGTGCTTCCAGCTCCATCTCTCTTTGGTGTGCTTCCAGCTCCATCTCTCTTTGGTGTGCTTCCAGCTCCATCTCTCTTTGGTGTGCTTCCAGCGCCATCTCTCTTTGGTGTGCTTCCAGCGCCATCTCTCTTTGGTGTGCTTCCAGCTCCTTCTCGTTTAATCGAATGGCACGCTCACGTTCCTGTTCTTGTTGTCTGGCTGCATGTTCTATTTGTTTTAACCGAATGCTCAAATTCTAACTTCTGTTGCTACAATCCTCCCCACCTTCTCTTTCCTTTTCCTCGTGCTCAAGCTCTATTTTCCGTTGCTCTCATCTCTCCCCACCTTCTCTTTCCCTTTCCTCGTGCTCAAGCTCTATTTTCCGTTGCTCTCATCTCTCCCCACGTTCTCTTTCCTTGTGCTCAAGCTCTAATTTCTGTTTCTCCCATTTTACCTTTAGTTATACCGCTCGCAGTTGCACATCTACGGGGTGTACTCTACCACCCTTGGGAACCTTTATCCTCCAACAAAGCAGTATCGAATAACTCTTGTACTACTGCTTTTGAAATCGGCAGCTGTCACTTTGATGTCATAATGCTTTGCAGTGATGAGCAGATTCACCTTTGTACATTTAATAGTAATAATAATTTATTTAATTTGCAAAGCGCTTTTCATTATAACAAATCATCTCAAAGTGCATAAAATTACAAATTAAAACCAAATAGAAAAAAATTATGGACACAACTAGACAGGGCCAATTACACAAAGAACATAGCTGACTCTACAAAGGACAAGGACACAAAAGAGGAAAGCAATCAACTGTCATGCCTTCTCCCACTCTCCCGCTCCGGCGCTCGAGGTCACTGGTCTACTAGCCACCGGTCCTGGCAACCCACATTACGTGCACCTGGCAACTATCATTGCGCACACCTGCTCCCCATCGTTAATCACACCTGGGCTTCATCATCAACCTGATTACTCTCTTTATTTAGCCCTCAGTAGCCTCAGTCTTCAGGAAGTATTGTCTTTGTTTACGTTCAGTATGCTACTCCTGTTTTGATTATCTTCATGTTTATTATTAAACTCACCTTCTGCACCTGCTTTCTGACTCCCTGCATATACGTTACAGAATACTGTCTCTCAAGATATGGAAGCAGGAGAAGTTAAGGATATCTCCCAGATGGTCGATGAACAGGAACACCTACTCCGTCAACACCACGACCAACTGGCTCAACTGGGTACAGTAATGGATAAGGTCCTCCGCGTTCTCCACCACCTTGGCAACACCCGAGAGGATTCATCTCCAACTAGCCGAGGATCCTTTACCACGTCTCGTCCCAGCGAGCCAGTACCCAACCCCATCCAGCAGTCCGCCCAGGTCAACGATGTCCTATTGACGGGCTTTGGAGTGGGCTACGGCCGTCTGAGAGAGAGGAGAGGAGGAGCTGGGTTCCAATGAGAGGTTCACGGCTCTGTTCAGGGCTGTCTGGAATCATACACCTGAAGGCAGAGGGAGGTGAGCGACTACTCCAACTCCGGCAGGGTGCCCAGACCGCTGCGGAGTACACCCTCACCTTCCGGACTGTGGCAGCCCCCAGTGGATGGAATGAGCTGACGCTCCGCACCTTGTGGTCAGTAGGGGCACCAGCTTCAGCGGTGTACAATACATTCCAACCCAGAGTCCACAAGGACAGAGGGGCGGCCCCGTGATCATGGGTAGGCGTGAGTATTCCATCATCAATTTCCACCCAAACCTTTCTGGTTTCCATTTCACTGGCTGGCTGTCCCTCATGTTTCTCTACAGCTTTAGTGGACTCCGGTGCCGCAGGCAATTTCATCGAACAGGCTCCTCCTCCCTGAACATCACCTAATACCCACTCTCGTATCCTTTTCTGGACCAAGCACTGGATAGTCGACCATTGGGAACCGGCACAATAACGCACCTCACAGTACCACTCACAGTGGAACCCATGCATCAAGAAAGCCATCCCTTCCTCGTCATCAATGCACCAGTACACAAATTCATCCTCGGCCTCCCGTGGCTCCAATGTCATGATACCACCATCTCACGGTCTAGGATGAAAATCACTGACTTGGCACCCGAATGCCTGAGGACCTGCTTTCCTTTCCACTGTGGTTCCGCGTTGTTTGAGAGTCCTGTGGTTGCCCTCCAGTGCAACATCTCAGAGGTACACCAGGATCTCTGGGAGGTTTTCTCCAAGACCCACGCCACCTGTCTCCCTCCTTAATCGCCCTTTGGACTGTGCCAGTGACCTGCTTGCAGGCTCTGTGCCTTTGCGCAGCCGCATTTACCCTCTGTCGGTAGCTGAAACCAAGACTGTGGAGAAGTACATCCAGGAGGCTCTCCAACAGGGTTTTTACTGCTACCCTCTACCGCGATTGAACAGCTCCGCGGGGCCCTTTAAAAAAAATATAAATACTTTTACATTCTGATCCGCATCTGGGAGAGAGATGAATGGAAAACGGCATTCAGCATGATGTCTGGCCACCACAGGACTTGTGGATTAGGTAATGCTCCGTCTGTGTTCCAGGCATTCGTTAACAAGGTGTTCCGGGACATGCTTGGGCACCAGTGGTCGTGTATATCACCGACATCCTGGTCTACTCTACCACCTTGCAGGATCACATCGCCCACATCAGAGTAGTCCTGGAATGCCTCCTGGAGAATCACCTGTATGTGAAAGCGGAGATGTGCCAGTTCCATCAGGCCGCTGTCTCCTTCTTCGGATACCAGATCAGTCCACAGGGAGTAATGATGTAGGAGAGGAAGGTTTATGCAGTCAGGTTATGGACAGTACCAACCACCATAAAGGGGCTACAACGTTTTTGGCGTTTGACAACTTCAACCGCCGCTTCATTAGGAACTTCAGCTCCATCGCCTCTTCTCACCTTTCTCATCATGGGTGGTCCCCGTAAATTGGTGTGGAGTCCTACAACCGATGAGGCCTTCCGTATACTGAAGGGGCATTTCACCTCATTGCTGAAACACCCAGATCCTACGCTGCCCTTCGTGGTGGAGGTGGACGCTTCAGAAGTGGGCGTGGGGGCTGTCCTGTCCCAACGTCAAGGTAACCCACAAATTGTATCCATGTGCATACTTCTAAAAATAACTGTCTCCTGCACAGAGGAACTATGACGGAACTATGACAGCCAGTGTCTCTTGGAGACACTGGCTGGAGGGCACAATGGACCCATTTCTCATCCTCACCAACCATCGGAACCTGGAGTACATACGGGCAGCAAGGCGGCTGAAACCGCGCCAAGCAAGGTGGGCTCTTATCTTTGCTAGATTCGACTTCACCTTCTCATATAGCCCAGATTGAAATAGCATCAAAGCTGATGCACGGCCCTGTTTCGGGAGAGGTTCCTGTCCTGAGTGCACCCATCATTCCGCCCTCCCGAGTCGTTGTCCCCATGCTTTGGGACATAGACACGATAAAAAGGCTTTGTTTAACAACTTAAAGAGGAAGCGCTAAACAGCTGTGTAGCTCTTCCAACATCTCTCACGCCACCTGGAGCATTGGCTCTGCAGCTCTGTGCCAGCACAGGTGCAACACATCCTGGCCAACAAGGATGATTCCAATCAGAGCGCGTCCACACCTATACTGAATAAAAAATATAAATGCAAAATGCAGTTCATATCAGGAAATCGGTCAATTGAACTAAATTAACTAGGCTTTAATATATTGATTTGACATGACTGGGCAGGGGCACAGCCATGGGTGGGCCTGGGAGCCCATAGGCCTACCACTGGGACACCAGGACCAGCCAATCAGAATACTTTTCCCCCCAGAACAGGGCTTTATTACAGACAGATATACTCCTCAGTTTCATCAGCTGTCCGGGTGACTTGTCTCAGACGATCCTGCCCGTGAAGAAACCAGATGTGTTCCTGGGCTGGCATAGTTACACGTGGTCTGCGATTGTAAGGCTGGTTGGAGGTACTGCCAAATTCTCTAAAACGACTTTGGAGGCAGCTTATGGCAAATAAATGAACATTCAATTCTCTGGCAACAGCTCTGGTGGACATTCCTGCAGTCAGCATGCCAATTGTATGCTCCCTCAAAACTTGAGACATCTGTGGCATTGCACATTTTAGAGTGGCCTTTATTGTACCCAGCACAAGGTGCACATGTAACCCTCTCACCAGGATCGAATTTGACTCTCACGATATTAACTTGCGTAGAGTATCTCAACAGCATGGGATGTTAGGTGAGAAGGACATCTCCAATAAGAATTCCTATTGTAAACGATCTAGGGTTATGACAATAGGGTATTAACTTCAGATTAAATGATTATAGGTTTCTGTTATTGTATCAGGATAAACTATCCCATGCATTAAATTAGATTGAAACAGTAAATGACTCCACCAAGGCAAAATACATAAGGTTCAATATGTGTATTATTACATTTTCATAGCACAACATCAAAAAATAATAATAATAATAAACCCCAGTGAGTTGTGCACAACCCATGTCCAAATTATTTAAAGCGTGCTTAATAACCCGTTGGCGCGCGTTGGAGCTAAAAAAAAAACGAGTCCAGAAGCACCTCACGTTGTGGTTACTCACACCTTGTGAGTAGATAGTCCTTCAGCGAAGTATGGCAGTTCCTTGCAGGTTTCCTCACAAGATCCACAGCAAGCACCACTATCAATGCAGACAGTACTCCTTAGCCGTAACCGATATCCCATGGGAACATGAACTCGTTAAGCTTTCCTGAGGAATTCTCTCTCGGTGTTACACGATGCTAGGCTAACCTCAAGGCTGTCAAATACCTCCACGATGAGACGGTAGCTTCAGGCTTTACTAAGTCTTAACAAAATTATAACAACTCTCTTATAAAATAAAATCGCTATTTCCCTTCGTGTCTTAGTAGGTATGGGTTTTGTTCTAGTTTTGTCATCTTTAAATGACAAAACGGTCCTAATGTAAAAGTCCATCCTTTTCTCAACGTCTCTCTCACTCTCTTTTTTCCCAGGCCTCCCGTTAACCAGGTCCACTCTCCCATTGGCCACAGCTTAACAAGTGACCCTATTGGTCAAACCTTAAACTTAAAAGTAAACCAACTTATTCACTTATACATTAAATAAATATTTATTCAAAAGAAATGCATTAACATTACAATTTAGGAGCAATTCAATCACCTTTTAAATATAATACCAATTAATTATAACAAATAAACTCAATACTTGGTTTTAACAAGAATAAACTCAATACCTAGTTGAAACAAGGGTATTACACACCTGTGTAATGATCATGTGGTTTAATCAGCTTCTTGATATGCCACACCTGTAAGGTGGATGGATTAGTTTGGTAAAGGAGAAATGCTCACTAAACAAATTTGTGCACAATAATTGAGAGAAATTGTGCGTATGGAACATTTCTGGGATTCATTATTATTAATAATAATTATTATTATTCAAAAGAAATGCATTAACATTACAATTTAGGAGCAATTCAATCACCTTTTAAATATAATACCAATTAATTATAACAAATAAACTCAATACTTGTTATTATTATTATTATTATTATTAGTTTTAACAAGAATAAACTCAATACCTAGTTGAAACAAGGGTATTACACACCTGTGTAATGATCATGTGGTTTAATCAGCTTCTTCTTCTTCTTCGCACCACGTGCTCTCACCACTGGTGTCCCCCAGGGCTCTGTTCTAGGCCCTCTCCTATTCTCGCTATACACCAAGTCACTTGGCTCTGTCATATCCTCACATGGTCTCTCCTATCATTGCTATGCAGACGACACACAATTAATCTTCTCCTTTCCCCCCTCTGATAACCAGGTGGTGAATCGCATCTCTGCATGTCTGGCAGACATATCAGTGTGGATGACGGATCACCACCTCAAGCTGAACCTCGGCAAGACGGAGCTGCTCTTCCTCCCGGGGAAGGACTGCCCGTTCCATGATCTCGCCATCACGGTTGACAACTCCATTGTGTCCTCCTCCCAGAGTGCTAAGAACCTTGGCGTGATCCTGGACAACACCCTGTCGTTCTCAACTAACATCAAGGCGGTGACCCGTTCCTGTAGGTTCATGCTCTACAACATTCGCAGAGTACGACCCTGCCTCACGCAGGAAGCGGCGCAGGTCCTAATCCAGGCACTTGTCATCTCCCGTCTGGATTACTGCAACTCGCTGTTGGCTGGGCTCCCTGCCTGTGCCATTAAACCCCTACAACTCATCCAGAACGCCGCAGCCCGTCTGGTGTTCAACTTTCCCAAGTTCTCTCACGTCACCCCGCTCCTCCGCTCTCTCCACTGGCTTCCAGTTGAAGCTCGCATCCGCTACAAGACCATGGTGCTTGCCTACGGAGCTGTGAGGGGAACGGCACCTCCGTACCTTCAGGCTCTGATCAGGCCCTACACCCAAACAAGGGCACTGCGTTCATCCACCTCTGGCCTGCTCGCCTCCCTACCTCTGAGGAAGTACAGTTCCCGCTCAGCCCAGTCAAAACTGTTCGCTGCTCTGGCACCCCAATGGTGGAACAAACTCCCTCACGACGCCAGGTCAGCGGAGTCAATCACCACCTTCCGGAGACACCTGAAACCCCACCTCTTTAAGGAATACCTAGGATAGGATAAAGTAATCCTTCTAACCCCCCCCCCCTTAAAAGAGTTAGATGCACTATTGTAAAGTGGTTGTTCCACTGGATATCATAAGGTGAATGCACCAATTTGTAAGTCGCTCTGGATAAGAGCGTCTGCTAAATGACTTAAATGTAAATGTAAATGTATTCACTTTACATTCTGTTGCATTTATCATTTTGTTCAGTATAATTAAAACCAAGCCTGTAACATACCTGTGCGTCATTTGCCATTACATATAATTCAGTTTATAAGTCAAGGTGAAATATCACTGAGATAAGAGCAAAATATCCCAGTCTGATCCCAGTTTAGAATAATCTAAACTTTCATATTAAGTCAGTCTAGGACATCACATAGGTTCCCATTGATCTGTTTGAGAGATACATAACTTGAGCCATCAGGTGTGCGTGTGTACTTCCGTGATATGATAAAGGTTCCCATTGATCTGCTTAAGAGATACATAACTTGAGCCATCAGGTGTGCGTGTGTACTTCCGTGATATGATAAAGGTTCCCATTGATCTGCTTAAGAGATACATAACTTGAAATTCATAATGACATTGCTTGTGGGTTCAGCTAGCAACGACTCTCTGCATTGTGTGTTTACTGCTGGGCTCACCTGAGCCATCGTGTGTGTGTGTGTGTGTGTGTGTGTGTGTGTGTGTGTGTGTGTGTGTGTGTGTGTGTGTGTGTGTGTGTGTGTGTGTGTGTGTGTGTGTGTGTGTGTGTGTGTGTGTGTGTGTGTGTGTGTGTGTGTGTGTGTGTGTGTGTGTGTGTGTGCATGCGCACTTGCTTGTAATAGTGTGTGCATGAGTATTAGAGATGATCTGTTTTCTCTGGTAGTGCATGTCTGAAACCTGTCTTTTTGTGCCTCACCGATCAGGGCCATCTCTTCCGAGGATCCAGCTTCTTCTTCCGCCGCGTACCTGTGAAAGCAATGGCCTTGACTGAGGAGTGATGTCATCAACCACCGCACAACCTGTGCCACTGTTCTCCCTCCTAACTGGTACCTCAGTGAGAAAGGTAATGAATGGTCTTTGTGTATCCCATTCCACTGGAGTTGTCTCATCTCCTCTTACTCTTCAAATGATTTAATCATTTATATTTATTGTTAACAAATGAGATATTACCTGCTAGATACTGCTGCACTGTTGGATCTAGAAGCATAAGAATTTCGCTACACTCTCAATAACATCTGCTAACCATGTGTATGTGACCAATCAAATTTGATTTGATTTGGTTGTTGATATCCTTACTGTATGCCATCTTGTCCTCAAGTTGAAGTAATGTGTGCTGCACTTTTACTAAATGAGAAATCAGTATTCAGGAATGTGAAATAGGACTGCTCATTAGATTGTGTGAGTGAGACAAGGGCAAAACAGTTAAGGACTCATTCTGGACACCAATTTGTACAGCTTCCATTAGATTAAAAGAGGCACTGGATAAATGCCCAAAGGCGTCAGCGCCCAGACTCATCAAGTGAATTAAGAGGTGTGTATCAAGACGTGGGTAATCATGGCATATAATTAAATGGCACTTTGAATAGCACTTTCACTTTTCACAGGAACTAAAAATACTCTGGACGGTCATTATTTGGCTGTCATTTGTGTTAAAGCCAAACCTTTGTTTTAAAGGAGTTGACTTGAAGATGGAGGTCGATGTGCAGTGTTCCGAGTGAGACCTTGCTAATTGCGCCACAAGGGACAAAAGAGGCATTTATCTGTAGCTAGAGGAAGTATGGAGACAATAACTCAGTACTATTTCTTTGTACAGGGAGGGTGGTCAAACTAAAACAGCTGTACAACATAACTCAGTGAGGCTATGCATAAATATTCAGATGTAATAAGGCATATTGCTGGGAACTATTGGCACAGCCCTCAGGTTGCAGCAACAGCAGATTACTATCCATTGTTTTCTTTAGATGACGGAACAAGGACCATTATTGGCAGACTTAGGAACTTAAAATACACTATATGTACAAGTATGTGGACACCCTTTCAAATTAGTGGATTTGGCTATTTTAGCCACACCAGTTGCTGACAGGTGTATAAAATCGAGCTAACAGCCAAGCAATCTCCATAGACAAACACTGGCAGTAGAATGGCCTTACTGGAGAGCTCAGTGCCTTTCAACGTGGCACCGTCATAGGGTGCCACCTTTCCAACAAGTCAGTTTGTCAAATTTCTTCTCTGCTAGAGCTGCCCCGGTCAACTGTAAGTGCTGTTATTGTGAAGTGGAAACGTCTAGGAGCAACAACGGCTCAGCCGCGAAGTGGCCGCACAAGCTCACAGAACGGGGCCGCCAAGTGTCAAAGTGCATAGCGCTTAAAGATCATCTGTACTTGGTTGCAACACTCACTAACGAGTTCCAAACTGCCTCTGGAAGCAACGTCACCACAATAACTGTTAGTCGGGAGCTTCATGAAAGGGGTTTCCCTGGCTGAGCAGCCGCACACAAGCCTAAGATCACCATGCGCAATGCCAAGCGTCGGCTGGAGTGGTGTAAAGCTCGCCACCATTGAACTCTGGAGCAGTGGAAACACGTTCTCTGGAGTGATTAATCACTCTTCACCATCTGGCAGTCCAACAGTACAAATCTGGGTTCGGCGGATGCCAGGAGAACACTACCTGCTCCAATGCATGGAAGCAAGTCCCTGCAGCAATGTTCCAACATCTAGTTGAAATCCTTCCCAGAGGATTGGAGGCTGCTATAACAGCAAAGGGGGGACCAACTCCATATTAATGCCCATGATTTTGGAATGAGATGTTCGACAAGCGGGTGTCCACATACTTTTGGTAATGTAGTGTTGGTATGCAGTTTAAGATGCACGTGCATTCAAAGTTATCCCTTTGTATTGAGGTTATGAATCCTTTCATATACTGTAGTTGGTAGTAATATTGTAGCAAAGGGCCTAACCTGTGTACCAGTCTGTTTCTGCTCTCTTGCCAATTCATGTTTGGCATGACAAACAGACTGGCACCCAGGTTAGCAAAGGCCGTGGGACATTCAAATACTTTTTGGTGTTTAAGCTTAATCAACTTGGACAGAAGACAGTAATCAATGTAATTCCAGATTCAAATCAAATGTTATTTTCTGTAGTCCTCTGTTAGGCCAGATCCAAACAACCGTAGCAGTCCATCAGCACAGTGCACAGTAATTATTATTCATGTTGTAATGCAATAAATGGCTTACCCAAATTCAAAGAGGTCTTGGCATTTGAACACAGTGATCTAATACAGTGATTGCAGTGACATCTGAAAAGCACTGGTTCAGAGTAGGCATGCCACTTGTAGAGGTAACGATATCAGCGGCCATATTCGTATGGAAGAAACACTCTTCTACTACTTTTTTGAGTGGCAGAACTAAGGCAAAGAGGTGATCTGCACAATTGTTTTAAAAGTGCAGTCTGTGATCTGTACATACATTTTTAAACTTTTAAATGAATCATAGTTCAGACAGGAAACACCACATTCGTTTAACCATTTCTTCTAAATTAAGTGGCAATACATTAGGTCTTGGGGTTAGGTTCTGCAGTTTCAGGGCATCTCACTGCCATAGCAAAGCTAAATCATAACCATAACAATAAACTAGCAAGGTCATGTAAGCTATACCAATCCCCCCTGGAACAAAAGCAGAGCCAAACAGGTGGAGGCTTGGGTGGTGGTGGGCTAGCAGAAACAGACAATGCATAGTGAGTAACAACAATAGTTACAGCAGCAATGAGTGGCAAAGAAACATCAGTGCATAGCTGGAGGAGGCCTGCGCAGAACTGGTCAATTTAAATAGATTAAATAGACTGCCACTTTTACCTTAAGTAAGAGAGTTGAATCTGATTGGTGAAATCTCAGCTGATGCTACAACTGATGTAAACACTCAGGTTCCCTGTCTGAACTGACTTAATTGATTGATTCTTGAAGAATATGACTTATGCATTCTCCTTATGAGTTTATTTCAACTGTTTTACACCATCAGTACCCTAAATATAAACTTGTTTTACTCTATTGTTTGTCAAAATGTGTATTGTAAACAAACACTGTATAGCTTCAAAACATGGTTAAAACAATACATTTCCTGTATGACCAGTCCTTGCATCCACAGCATCGTCTATGAATTTGAGTGGTAAAAATTTTACAACCCCGTGTCTCAGCTGTTTACCAAAAAAACTGTCAGGTGGCTGTTTTTGTATTATTATTACGGACTGCAGCTTTAATTAACTGCCTTGTTCAAGGGCAGAACGGAATTTTAAAAAATCAACCTTGCCTGCTCAGGAATAGAATCAGTGACCTTTCGGTTACTGGCCCAACACTCTTAACCACTAGGCTACCTGCCGCAGTTTAGTCACAATGACTGCAACCAAACACTTCCTGTCGTTGTTGATCAATCTCTAACATCGTTGTGTAGGAATTTTGGCCCACTCTTCAATGCAGAACTGCTTTAACTCAGCAACATTTCTGTGTTTGTCTCCAATGGTAACAAAACATAAAATGTTTTGCTTAAAAGCCCTTCTGATGTGGACATTCTGTGTGTTTTGGATCATTGTCTTGCTGCATGACCCAGCTGCGCTTCAGCTTCAGCTCCAGCTCATGGATGGATGGCGTGACATTCTCCCGTAGAATTCTCTGATACGGAGCAGAATTCATGGTCCCTTCAATGATGACAAGTCATCCAGGTCCTGAGGCAGCAGAGCATCCCAAAACCATCACAATACCAGTGGTGTAAAGAATATAGAGAGGAACACCCCCCAGCTTTCAACCTCCCAAAATGCTGAGACAGATAAATGACTTCCACCTAGATCTCTGAGGAGTTTTCTTGCCTTGAGGTAGCACACTGTACAGTACCTCATGTTCCTCCTCTATGGTGTTCATTAGAGCAAAGTACTACTTAAGTAGTTTTGGGGGGTATCTGTACTTTACTTTACTATTTATATTTTTGACAACTTTTACTTCACTACATTCCTAAAGAAAATATTTAAAATTTTCCCTGACAACCAAAAGTACTAGTTACATTTTGAATGCATAGCAGGACAGGAAAATGGTCAAATTCAAGCACTTATCAAGATAACACGTGGTCATCCCTACTGCCTCTGGCCTGGCGGACTCACTAAACAGAAATTCATCTTTTATAAATAATGTCTGATTGTTGGAGTGAGCCCCTGGCTATACATGCATTTTGAAAACAAGCAAATGGTGCCGTCTGCTTTGCTTAATATAAGGAATTTTAAATGATTCTTACTTTTGGTACTTAAGTATATTTTAGCAAGTACATATACTTAAGTATATTTAGTTACTTGAGTAACTTTCTATTAAGGTATCTATACTTTTACTCAAGTATGACAATTGGGTACAATACCACCACCATGCTTGACCGTTGGTATGAGGTTCTTACTGTGGAATGCAGTGTTTGGTTTTCACCAGACATGACGGGACCCATGTCGTCTAAATAGTTGCACTTTGTGGATGACATTAGCAGCTGAATGAAGTGGAATTTAAAGATTGTAGAGAGGAACACCCCCCAGCTTTCAACCTCCCAAAATGCTGAGACAGATAAACAACTTCCACCTAGATCTCTGAGGAGTATTATTGCCTTGAGGTAGCACACTGTACCTCATGTTCCTCCTGTATGGTGTTCATTAGAGCATAATGTAGCAAAACATTTTCCAAGAGAAAACAAATGTTTTTCATTGAACAAGTACAGAGACTACCACTCAGTTTCGGAGCGTTTCTATTCCATTTGGTATCTAATGAACACAACCTAGAGAGCCACCGTATTGGGTTTGTTCAACCACGGCAGCCAGTTCTTCTGGGGGTATTTGATTTCTTGCCGGTGATGTTTCAGATCCTGTTCATTGCATCCAGGGGAGATGTAGCAGCACTTACTGCTATTGTTCGAAATAACTGAAATACCTATTGTGTGCATAACTTCATGCATTTTAAAGGAGCAATTGTAAATAATGTCATTAGCAGTCACCAGGGTTAGGTGGTTTCCGGATTTTCATATCTTCATACCGTCCTTCTCTCATCCTTGGATTTAAGGTACTACCGGCTTAGTACACAAGGGGGAACCAAAATACACAAAAAATACTATTGGGTATCTGTTACCAGAATGCTAACAAAATTAGCTTAAGTAATAGTGAACGTCCATAGAGGCTGCTAGCTAAATATGCTAACGAGCGCAAACAAAAATAAACAAATTGCAAAGACAGACAATCCAGCTCATAAAGTTATACATGTATAGGTAGGAGCTACCAAATGTCATTCATGGTGAGTTTGGACATTTACAAGTGAATGTGAACGAGAGACATTGTGCAAATGAATAAAGTTTTGACGCATGCTTCTCTGCTCTGAAGCGGCATGTGTACACACTGTGTCTGGGTGGTCTTGAGTCGCTACGGCAATGGGCCTGCCTGCTCTGCTTGGAACATGCGCAACCAGAGGAACAAAAAAACTGTATACCACCTTTACTCCACACACAAAGACTCGTACAACTCTCTCTCTCGCCCTCCATTTGGTAAATCTGACCATAATTATATCCTCCTAATTCCTGTTTACAATCAAACTAAAGCAGGAAGTATTAGTGACTCGCTCAATATGGAAGTGTTAAGATGACGCAGATGCTACGCTAAAGGACTATTTTGCTAGCACAGACTGGAATATGCACACGGGGAGATTGGCGGGGTCAGCCTCCAGCGACGGTCCCCAGTCCGGAGCCTGCAGCGATGGTCCCCAGTCCGGAGCCTCCAGCGATGGTCCCCAGTCCGGAGCCTGCAGCGACGGTCCCCAGTCCGGAGCCTCCAGCGACGGTCCCCAGTCCGGAGCCTGCAGCGACGGTCCCCAGTCCGGAGCCTGCAGCGACGGTCCCCAGTCTGGAGCCTGCAGCGACGGTCCACAGGCCGGAGCCTGCAGCGACGATCCACGGTCCGGAGGCCCCGGCAACAATCCCTGCACCAGAGGCGCCACCGAAGTGGGGGGAGCCTCAAGCGGAGCGGGGTCTGCGTCCCACACCGGAGCCTCCACCGAGAGTAGATGCCCACCCGGACCCTCCCCTATAGGTTCAGGTTTGCGGCCGGAGTCCGCACCTTTGGGGGGGGGGGGGGTACTGTCACGCCCTGACCTTAGAGATCCTTATTATTCTCTATGTTTGGTTGTTTTTTGGCCAAGTGTGGTTCCCAATCAGAGGCAGCTGTCTATCGTTGTCTCTGATTGGGGATCATACTTAGGCAGCCATTTTCCCACCATTAGTGTCTTAGCCTGTGTCTTAGCCTGACAGAACTGTGAGTTTTCGCTTTTGTTATTTTGTTTGAGTGTTTTTTAAATAAAAAATCATGAACACTTTCCACGCTGCGCTTTGGTCTACTCTTCCTACCACCAACGAGAACCGTTACAATGGGTCCCCAAATCCTCAAAGAGTTATACAGCTGCACCACCAAGAGCATCCTGACTGGTTGTATCACCGCCTGGTATGGCAACTGCTCAGCCTCCGACCGCAAGGCGCTACAGAGGGTAATGCGTATGGCCCAGTACATCACTGCGGCCAACCTTTATGCCATCCAGAACGTCTATGTAGGTGATGTCAGAGGAAGGCCCCGAAAATTGTCAAAGACTCCAGTCACCCTAGTCATAGACTGTTCTCTCTGCTACCCCCCCCCCCCCCCCCCCCTTTGTTTTTACACTGCTGCTACTTGCTGTTTATTATCTATACATAGTTACTTTACCCTTACCTACATGTAAAAAATGATCTCAATTACCTCGACTAACCTGTACCCCCGCACATTGACTCGGTACCGGTACCCCCTGTATATAGCCTCGTTATTGTTATTTTATTGGGTTACTTTTTTAAACTTTTTTGTTTATTTAGTAAATATTTTCTTAACAATTATTTTTCAACTGCATTGTTGGTTAAGGGCTTGTAAGTAAGCATTTCACGGTAAGCTCTAAACCTGTTGTATTCGGAGCATCTGACAAATCAAATTTGATTTGATTTGAAGATGAGGGAGGAGCAGACCAAGAATGGAGAGGAGAAAAAACGCAAGGAAATCAAAAGATAACTCATCCAAAGGGCTTTGACTTCTCTAACACGGCAGAAAGCTTACACAATACGATGCCCCGCCACCTTATTATTTCAGTAACTTACTTAGATAACTGGCAAGCTAAACTTGCCAGTTGATTAAACTTGATCAGGTTAATACAAAATTCTTCATTTTTCACCCAGGAGAAAAATATAAATCACACAAGAAATCTCTTGCTACGTTTTGTAAACGCAGATCTAAAATTCTTCTTATTGTGATTTCTGCTCAGCATCAGGCTAGTTTTGTGATTCAGTTGCACTTCAACACTCAGATGAGAATTCACAAAACGGCATTCTATTACATTTTTTCTCCAGTACTTTTCTCAGTAAAATTCAATAATAACTTAATGCAAAACATTAGGAAATATAGCTGAATACATTCCTTCTATGACAAACATTAGAAATATGGTGGCCATGCGTAATTTTTCCCAAAAATACCTTGCTTTTTCATTGTAAGCTAATTTACTTGTGTGGTTGCCAGCCAAATAGCATTGCACTTCTGTTGTCATCTGATAAAAATTTAGATATTTTCTGCTGAATGTGTTACACTAATGTATTTTCTGTGAAACTATACATGCATGTCCCTGATCACTCTATTGAAGGCAAAAAACACTGACTTTCAATATACAATGTGACCCCTGTCAATACTGTCACGACTTCCGCCGAAGTTGACTCCCCTGCCTGTTCGGGCGGTGCTCGGCGGTCGTCGTCACCGTCCTACTAGCCGCCACCGATCCCTTTTTCGTTTGTCTGTTTGTTTTGTCTTATTAGTTGCACCTGTTTTTTGTTTCGTAATGAGCTTCCCTATAATTAGGAGTTTGACCCGCCCTTGTTTTGTGCGGGATTGTTTTTGTTACGTGTGTGTATTTTGGGTGTTTGGCAAGTGTTGCTCTTTACGCCCTGGATGTTCGGGCTTATTCAGTTTTTCCTTAAGAATAAATATAAGGAATATTTTTTCCCAAGCGGCTCTCTCTCTCTCTGCGTCTGGTTCTTTCGCCAACCTAGTCCCGCGTGACAAATACACAGCTGGACTCACCTGCTCTAGCTTTCTCCCATTGTGCTATTTACGAACAAACACGTGACTGTTCTGGGTAACTATGGTAAAAATCCAAGTCATATCAAAGTTATTGGTCACATACCAGTGTTTAGCAGATGTTATTGCGGGTGTAGCGAAATGCGTGTGCTTCTTGCTCCGACAGTGCAGTAATATCTAACAAGTAATATCTAACAGTTTCACAACATATACCCAAAATACACGTAAATCTAAGTAAGGAATGGATTAAGAATATATGCATGTATGTCAGAGTGGCATAGCATAGAATACAGTATATGCATATGAAATGGGTGATGCAATATTTACACACAAATTAAAGTGACTAAGATACTGCAGAATAGTATAGAGTACAGTTTATACATATGAGATGAGTAATGCAAGATACGGAGACATTATACTAATTCATGTCTATAGGCAGCCGCCTCTGATGTGCTAGTGATGGCTGTCTAGCAGTCTGATGGCCTTTTAATGTAAAGTAAAATAATGTGACAGGTGAAATGAAGAACGCGATCTGCTTTATCTTCTAACATATTGCACAAGTTGACTGCAGGTACAGTATTTACTTAAAAGTATGCTGCAAATATGACTACTTATTGAAAAACTTACAAAGGAATTAATAAAGAGTCAACTAAATGTATTTTTGTTAATACAAATAGTTGTAAGAAAGGCTACATGTGCCATTACCAATCTGTAGCTGGCTGGATTGACACCAATGGGGGTGACTTTGAACACGAAACTGAACACGCCACAGCCTCAACAATCAACAGGCTCGCACACACACCGTTGAGGTGCATAAGTGGTGACTGGTGATATATATTCTCAGTGCTGAGGATTTCATTGACGGATAACCTTTTGGGACAATCACACATGGCTGGTTGGGTAATGGTGTAAGATGAGCAAACTGGGATCAGAGTTGACACTTCACAGGCAGGTCCCTGGCGCTTTCTGCCATGGTGGCCTGTCATGTTGAGTTGTGATGGATGAGGGAGTCATTCCCAACATGCGAGGGAAACTCAGATGCAAGCAGGCCAGGCGTGTGCGTGTGGCGTGTGCGTGTGGCGTGTGGTTTGCCAGGCGTGTGCGTGAGGCGTGTGGTTTGCCAGGCGTGTGCGTGAGGCGTGTGGTTTGCACATAGCGGAGATAAATAGCTCTTATTATGCATTGGAATTCCTCTAATTTACTTGACATTTCGCAGTCGGCAGCTTCCTAATTCCTTGTTCTAATTCAACGTTTTATTCGTCAAGCGTTTTACTCATCTCGCCAGTAAGTCATGGGTGATCGATACATACAATACTATATGTTCAAATATTTCTGTACTATCTAAACGCATTTGTTCTTGATTTTAACTCCAACCAGACCCAGTTTCAAATACATGATTTAGATAATGAAAATATTATATTTAAAGTGTGCCAAAGCTTTGAACACGACACTAGTTTACTTTTACATAAGCCTAGCTTTCTTACACACAAAATGTTTTTTCTTTAGGAGAGGTTAAATATCCCAATATTTAGAATGTCTTTGGAATAAAGAAGCGGGTCACACCTCTGACTCACTCACAGACTCCCAGAGGAGCATCCTCAGCTCTTTCTCCCTCAGATGTCTTCAACACACCAGAGAGAGAACATACCATAACCTTAAATATAACCCCATACAGTTTATACCATGAATCACCATGAAACATATCCTCAGATCATAATTGCATTCTGCAGCCATATGATTGAGGAAAGGCCTGTAGCCTTATTTATCATCCTTATTCATGCTCAGATATTAATTATAAGAAGGTTATTGGAGGTTGATTAAAATAAAAACTTAAGAAGTATTAAGACTACATTGGAAAGCCATAATGTCAGCAAAATAATATTCATACAGTACAATAATAAACCAAATGTTTATTATTACATCTCGAAATGTTTGGTTATTTTCAATTCCATTACAAATAGTTTCCTGTTATCCAAGTAGAATATTTGAGTAGTTACACAAACAATCTTTTTGTTATGATTACATTTTGTAAACCTCACATTATGGGACGGAATGGCAGTTTTTATAAAACTAAGCCCCCATTTTTTTGTCAATCATGACAAGTACCCCACAGTAAGAACTGACCAATAAGGATCTAGAAAGATCTCGCTGCTGGCTTCCTGTACCTCAAACGCCATCTCCCAGTAGCTTTTGTTTAATTTAACATCACGCTACTTAAGGTCACTTATAGTGTTAAAAACAAATATGCATTGTGGGGGTGGGACCTTTATATGGGGGAATGAGATACCTTGGGGAGGGCAATGATCGCAGGATCCTGTCTGATGCGTTTCATTTCCCATTTGTAATTACGCTGAGACCACAGCACACACTATGATGCAAACAGTGTCTAATATAAAGTAATATTGTGTTTCCAACAGATTATACCCTCCAGGGATAGAGAGGGAGAGGGAGAGGGAGAGGGAGAGGGAGAGGGAGAGAACCATATTAATGAACTGGCAAAGTCATCAGGGTATCCTGACTCCTCGCCTTTTTTTGTCTTTATTTGGACATACAGTATTTTGTTTGCAAATGGTGTGTTTCTGTTGTCCTTCTTTAGCAAGAGTTAGTTTGTCCATGTCAAGAAGAAAACACTGACACAGCAATGCATGCAGAATGGGGTAAATGAATGAGTGAGAATGAGTTCCGGAGTTCCAAATTAAGCAGCAGCAGCTGAAAAGATGAGCTCCTACAAATATTGAAATTTAAATGTTTTTTTAGAGTAAAGTACATCGAAAAAAAATCAAAAGAAAACTGCAAACTGAATAGGAGACCAAACAAGCAGCAAACAAAGAAGAAAGGCTTTTGAAAAAGTAACAATTTTTCATAAAATTATACCGTTTTCTTAGCTAGCTAAGTTGTTTACCTGTTGCTAGGCAGTTGCTAGGGACATTCCTGGAAGAAGCTAGCTAGCTAACAAGGAGTGTCTAGTTGGCAGAAGAGAAGAAGGGACAAAGAAGGGACAAAGTGGGACAAAATAAGGACAGAAGAAAGGGGAAACGGGACATTAAGGTGAAGCAGTCCTCTAAAGACACAAAAGACAATAATACAAGAAACAACACTTCTATTGCCTCTCCCTCTACGATACGCACTTCCGGGTTGGAGCGAGTAGTTGCATTCCGCTTTGCTCCACAGGTAGTATTACATTTCATTTCATTACAGTACAACAGTTTGATTTGTTTGATCTTAGTTGGCTACATAGCCGTCTTTGTATCCAAGATAATTGTGTAGTCTAGAGTAATTGTCGAGGTTACCTAGCCAGTTAGAGGTTACCTAGCCAGCTACACTTTCAAACAAAGTCAACAACGCAGCCACTGCTAGCTAGCCTATTTCACCAGCCAGCAGTACTATATCATTTTAGTCAATAAGATTTTTTGCAACGTAAGCTTAACTTTCTGAACATTCGAGACGTGTAGTCCACTTGTCATTCCAATCTCCTTTGCATTAGCGTAGCCTCTTCTGTAGCCTGTCAACTATGTGTCTGTCTATCCCTGTTCTCTCCTCTCTGCACAGACCATACAAACGCTTCACACCGCGTGGCCGCTGCTACACTAACCTGGTGGTCCCAGCGCGCACGACCCACGTGGAGTTCCAGGTCTCAGGCAGCCTCTGGAACTGCCGATCTGCGGCCAACAAGGCAGAGTTCATCTCAGCCTATGCTTCCCTCCAGTCCCTCGACTTCTTGGCACTGACGGAAACATGGATTACCACTGATAACACTGCTACTCCTACTGCTCTCTCCTCGTCTGCCCACGTGTTCTCGCACACCCCGAGAGCTTCTGGTCAGCGGGGTGGTGGCACTGGGATCCTCATCTCTCCCAAGTGGACATTCTCTCTTTCTCCCCTGACCCATCTGTCTATCGCCTCCTTTGAATTCCATGCTGTCACAGTTACCAGCCCTTTCAAGCTTAACATCCTTATCATTTATCGCCCTCCAGGTTCCCTTGGAGAGTTCATCAATGAGCTTGACGCCCTGATAAGTTCCTTTCCTGAGGATGGCTCACCTCTCACAGTTCTGGGTGACTTTAACCTCCCCACGTCTACCTTTGACTCATTCCTCTCTGCCTCCTTCTTTCCACTCCTCTCCTCTTTTGACCTCACCCTCTCACCTTCCCCCCCTACTCACAAGGCAGGCAATACGCTTGACCTCATCTTTACTAGATGCTGTTCTTCCACTAATCTCATTGCAACTCCCCTCCAAGTCTCCGACCACTACCTTGTATCCTTTTCCCTCTCGCTCTCATCCAACACTTCCCACACTGCCCCTACTCGGATGGTATCGCGCCGTCCCAACCTTCGCTCTCTCTCCCCCGCTACTCTCTCCTCTTCCATCCTATCATCTCTTCCCTCTGCTCAAACCTTGTCCAACCTATCTCCTGATTCTGCCTCCTCAACCCTCCTCTCCTCCCTTTCTGCATCCTTTGACTCTCTATGTCCCCTATCCTCCAGGCCGGCTCGGTCCTCCCCTCCTGCTCCGTGGCTCGACGACTCATTGCGAGCTCACAGAACAGGGCTCCGGGCAGCCGAGCGGAAATGGAGGAAAACTCGCCTCCCTGCGGACCTGGCATCCTTTCACTCCCTCCTCTCTACATTCTCCTCTTCTGTCTCTGCTGCTAAAGCCAATTTCTACCACTCTAAATTCCAAGCATCTGCCTCTAACCCTAGGAAGCTCTTTGCCACCTTCTCCTCCCTCCTGAATCCTCCTCCCCCTCCTCCCCCCTCCTCCCTCTCTGCTGATGACTTCGTCAACCATTTTGAAAAGAAGGTCGACGACATCCGATCCTCGTTTGCTAAGTCAAACGACACAGCTGGTTCTGCTCACACTGCCCTACCCTGTGCTTTGACCTCTTTCTCCCCTCTCTCTCCAGATGAAATCTCGCGTCTTGTGACGGCCGGCCGCCCAACAACCTGCCCGCTTGACCCTATCCCCTCCTTTCTTCTCCAGACCATTTCCGGAGACCTTCTCCCTTACCTCACCTCGCTCATCAACTCATCCTTGACCGCTGGCTACGTCCCTTCCGTCTTCAAGAGAGCGAGAGTTGCACCCCTTCTGAAAAAACCTACACTCGATCCCTCCGATGTCAACAACTACAGACCAGTATCCCTTCTTTCTTTTCTCTCCAAAACTCTTGAACGTGCCGTCCTTGGCCAGCTCTCCTGCTATCTCTCTCAGAATGACCTTCTTGATCCAAATCAGTCAGGTTTCAAGACTAGTCATTCAACTGAGACTGCTCTTCTCTGTGTCACGGAGGCGCTCCGCACTGCTAAAGCTAACTCTCTCTCCTCTGCTCTCATCCTTCTAGACCTATCGGCTGCCTTTGATACTGTGAACCATCAGATCCTCCTCTCCACCCTCTCCGAGCTGGGCATCTCCGGCGCGGCCCACGCTTGGATTGCGTCCTACCTGACAGGTCGCTCCTACCAGGTGGCGTGGCGAGAATCTGTCTCCGCACCACGTGCTCTCACCACTGGTGTCCCCCAGGGCTCTGTTCTAGGCCCTCTCCTATTCTCGCTATACACCAAGTCACTTGGCTCTGTCATATCCTCACATGGTCTCTCCTATCATTGCTATGCAGACGACACACAATTAATCTTCTCCTTTCCCCCCTCTGATAACCAGGTGGTGAATCGCATCTCTGCATGTCTGGCAGACATATCAGTGTGGATGACGGATCACCACCTCAAGCTGAACCTCGGCAAGACGGAGCTGCTCTTCCTCCCGGGGAAGGACTGCCCGTTCCATGATCTCGCCATCACGGTTGACAACTCCATTGTGTCCTCCTCCCAGAGTGCTAAGAACCTTGGCGTGATCCTGGACAACACCCTGTCGTTCTCAACTAACATCAAGGCGGTGACCCGTTCCTGTAGGTTCATGCTCTACAACATTCGCAGAGTACGACCCTGCCTCACGCAGGAAGCGGCGCAGGTCCTAATCCAGGCACTTGTCATCTCCCGTCTGGATTACTGCAACTCGCTGTTGGCTGGGCTCCCTGCCTGTGCCATTAAACCCCTACAACTCATCCAGAACGCCGCAGCCCGTCTGGTGTTCAACTTTCCCAAGTTCTCTCACGTCACCCCGCTCCTCCGCTCTCTCCACTGGCTTCCAGTTGAAGCTTGCATCCGCTACAAGACCATGGTGCTTGCCTACGGAGCTGTGAGGGGAACGGCACCTCCGTACCTTCAGGCTCTGATCAGGCCCTACACCCAAACAAGGGCACTGCGTTCATCCACCTCTGGCCTGCTCGCCTCCCTACCTCTGAGGAAGTACAGTTCCCGCTCAGCCCAGTCAAAACTGTTCGCTGCTCTGGCACCCCAATGGTGGAACAAACACCCTCACGACGCCAGGTCAGCGGAGTCAATCACCACCTTCCGGAGACACCTGAAACCCCACCTCTTTAAGGAATACCTAGGATAGGATAAAGTAATCCTTCTAACCCCCCCCCCCCCCTTAAAATAGTTAGATGCACTATTGTAAAGTGGTTGTTCCACTGGATATCATAAGGTGAATGCACCAATTTGTAAGTCGCTCTGGATAAGAGCGTCTGCTAAATGACTTAAATGTAATGTAAATGTAAATGCAATATCAAAAGGTTTAACAAATGACAGTATTTTGCAATTTTATAATAAGGCGACATTCAACGGAACGACTTGATTAGTGTAGTGTTAGCTAGCTACATAGTTGTCTTTGCTGTCTTCGTAATTTACCGAGGTTAGCTAGCCAGCTATTTGTCGTCCCTCTTAACGTAGGAAACACTGCTAGCTAGCCAGCAGCTAGCCAGCTAGCCAACGTCTACCGAATAGCAGCACTGTAGAAACTATTACATTCAACGGAACGACTTGATTAGCGTAGTGTTAGCTAGCTACATAGATGTCTTTGCTGTCTTCGTATCCAAGATAATTGTGTAGTTTAGAGTGTGTAGTTTAGTTTAGAGTAATTATCGTAATTTACCGAGGTTAGCTAGCCAGCTATTTGTCGTCCCTCTTAACGTAGGAAACACTGCTAGCTAGCCAGCAGCTAGCCAGCTAGCCAACGTCTACCGTCTACCGAATAGCAGCACTGTAGAGACTATTACATTACAACGGAACGACTTGGTTAGTGTAGTGTTAGCTAGCTACATAGTTGTCTTTGCTGTCAAGATAATTGTGTAGTTTTGAGTAATTGTCGAGGTTACCTAGCCAGTTACCGAGGCTACCTAGCCAGCTACACTTTCAAACTAAGTCAACAACGCAGCCACTGCTAGCTAGCCTACTTCAGCAGCACTGTATCACTTTAGTCAATAAGATTTCTTGCAACGTAAGTTTAACTTTCTGAACATTCGAGACGTGTAGTCCACTTGTCATTCCAATCTCCTTTGCATTAGCGTAGCCTCTTCTGTAGCCTGTCAACTATGTGTCTGTCTATCCCTCTTCTCTCCTCTCTGCACAGACCACACAAACGCTTCACACCGCGTGGCCGCTGCCTGGTGGTCCCAGCGCGCACGACCCACGTGGAGTTCCAGGTCTCCGGCAGCCTCTGGAACTGCCGATCTGCGGCCAACAAGGCAGAGTTCATCTCAGCCTATGCTTCCCTCCAGTCCCTCGACTTCTTGGCACTGACGGAAACATGGATTACCACAGATAACACTGCTACTCCTACTGCTCTCTCCTCGTCTGCCCACGTGTTCTCGCACACCCCGAGAGCTTCTGGTCAGCGGGGTGGTGGCACTGGGATCCTCATCTCCCCCAAGTGGACATTCTCTCTTTCTCCCCTGACCCATCTGTCTATCGCCTCCTTTGAATTCCATGCTGTCACAGTTACCAGCCCTTTCAAGCTTAACATCCTTATCATTTATCGCCCCTCAGGTTCCCTTGGAGAGTTCATCAATGAGCTTGACGCCTTGATAAGCTCCTTTCCTGAGGATGGCTCACCTCTCACAGTTCTGGGTGACTTTAACCTCCCCACGTCTACCTTTGACTCATTCCTCTCTGCCTCCTTCTTTCCACTCCTCTCCTCTTTTGACCTCACCCTCTCACCTTCCCCCCCTACTCACAAGGCAGGCAATACGCTTGACCTCATCTTTACTAGATGCTGTTCTTCCACTAATCTCATTGCAACTCCCCTCCAAGTCTCCGACCACTACCTTGTATCCTTTTCCCTCTCGCTCTCATCTAACACTTCCCACACTGCCCCTACTCGGATGGTATCGCGCCGTCCCAACCTTCGCTCTCTCTCCCCCGCTACTCTCTCCTCTTCCATCCTATCATCTCTTCCCTCTGCTCAAACCTTCTCCAACCTATCTCCTGATTCTGCCTCCTCAACCCTCCTCTCCTCCCTTTCTGCATCCTTTGACTCTCTATGTCCCCTATCCTCCAGGCCGGCTCGGTCCTCCCCTCCTGCTCCGTGGCTCGACGACTCACTGCGAGCTCACAGAACAGGGCTCCGGGCAGCCGAGCGGAAATGGAGGAAAACTCGCCTCCCTGCGGACCTGGCATCCTTTCACTCCCTCCTCTCTACATTCTCCTCTTCTGTCTCTGCTGCTAAAGCCACTTTCTACCACTCTAAATTCCAAGCATCTGCCTCTAACCCTAGGAAGCTCTTTGCCACCTTCTCCTCCCTCCTGAATCCTCCTCCCCCTCCCCCCCCCTCCTCCCTCTCTGCGGATGACTTCGTCAACCATTTTGAAAAGAAGGTCGACGACATCCGATCCTCGTTTGCTAAGTCAAACGACACCGCTGGTTCTGCTCACACTGCCCTACCATGTGCTTTGACCTCTTTCTCCCCTCTCTCTCCAGATGAAATCTTGCGTCTTGTGACGGCCGGCCGCCCAACAACCTGCCCGCTTGACCCTATCCCCTCCTCTCTTCTCCAGACCATTTCCGGAGACCTTCTCCCCTACCTCACCTCGCTCATCAACTCATCCTTTACCGCTGGCTACGTCCCTTCCGCCTTCAAGAGAGCGAGAGTTGCACCCCTTCTGAAAAAACCTACACTCGATCCCTCTGATGTCAACAACTACAGACCAGTATCCCTTCTTTCTTTTCTCTCCAAAACTCTTGAACGTGCCGTCCTTGGCCAGCTCTCCTGCTATCTCTCTCAGAATGACCTTCTTGATCCAAATCAGTCAGGTTTCAAGACTAGTCATTCAACTGAGACTGCTCTTCTCTGTGTCACGGAGGCGCTCCGCACTGCTAAAGCTAACTCTCTCTCCTCTGCTCTCATCCTTCTAGACCTATCGGCTGCCTTTGATACTGTGAACCATCAGATCCTCCTCTCCACCCTCTCCGAGTTGGGCATCTCCGGCGCGGCCCACGCTTGGATTGCGTCCTACCTGACAGGTCGCTCCTACCAGGTGGCGTGGCGAGAATCTGTCTCTGCACCACGTGCTCTCACCACTGGTGTCCCCCAGGGCTCTGTTCTAGGCCCTCTCCTATTCTCGCTATACACCAAGTCACTTGGCTCTGTCATATCCTCACATGGTCTCTCCTATCATTGCTATGCAGACGACACACAATTAATCTTCTCCTTTCCCCCTTCTGATAACCAGGTGGCGAATCGCATCTCTGCATGTCTGGCAGACATATCAGTGTGGATGATGGATCACCACCTCAAGCTGAACCTCGGCAAGACGGAGCTGCTCTTCCTCCCGGGGAAGGACTGCCCGTTCCATGATCTTGCCATCACGCTTGACAACTCCATTGTGTCCTCCTCCCAGAGCGCTAAGAACCTTGGCGTGATCCTGGACAACACCCTGTCGTTCTCAACCAACATCAAGGCGGTGACCCGTTCCTGTAGGTTCATGCTCTACAACATTCGCAGAGTACGACCCTGCCTCACACAGGAAGCGGCGCAAGTCCTAATCCAGGCACTTGTCATCTCCCGTCTAGATTACTGCAACTCGCTGTTGGCTGGGCTCCCTGCCTGTGCGATTAAACCCCTACAACTCATCCAGAACGCCGCAGCCCGTCTGGTGTTCAACCTTCCCAAGTTCTCTCACGTCACCCCGCTCCTCCGCTCTCTCCACTGGCTTCCAGTTGAAGCTCGCATCCGCTACAAGACCATGGTGCTTGCCTACGGAGCTGTGAGGGGAACGGCACCTCCGTACCTTCAGGCTCTGATCAGGCCCTACACCCAAACAAGGGCACTGCGTTCATCCACCTCTGGCCTGCTCGCCTCCCTACCTCTGAGGAAGTACAGCTCCCGCTCAGCCCAGTCAAAACTGTTCGCTGCTCTGGCACCCCAATGGTGGAACAAACTCCCCCACGACGCCAGGTCAGCGGAATCAATCACCACCTTCCGGAGACACCTGAAACCCCACCTCTTTAAGGAATACCTAGGATAGGATAAAGTAATCCTTCTAACCCCCCCCCCCCCCCCTTAGAGTTAGATGCACTATTGTAAAGTGGTTGCTCCACTGGACATCATAAGGTGAATGCACCAACTTGTAAGTCGCTCTGGATAAGAGCGTCTGCTAAATGACTTAAATGTAAATGTAAATGTAAATGTAAACTCTAACCTCTGTACTGTATCTTACACACCTTCAGATCAATAATGTAAGCTATGGCACATACTCAAGTAATTGGCGTCAGCTGAACAGTCAAGTATACACGCAGTGGTAGATAATGTGACCATTTTTGAAAGAAGAAATTTGAAGCGTTCCAAACTCAGAAAGCGGATATACAGTGCCTTCAGAAAGCCCTTGACTTATTCCACATCTTGTTGTGTTACAGCCTGAATTCAAAATTGATTAAATAGATATTTTTCTCACCCATCTACACACAATACCCTATAATGACAAAACAAAAATATATTTTTTTTTAAATTTGAAAATGTATTAAAATTGAATACAGAAATAACTCATTTACATAAGTATTCACACCCAAGAGTCAATACGTTGTAGAAGCACCTTTGGCAGCGATTACAGCTGTGAGTCTTTCTGGGTAAATCTCTAAGAGCTTTCCACACCTGGATTGTGCAACATTTGCCCATTATTCTTTATAAAATTCTTCAAGCTCTGTCAAATTGGTTGTTGATCATTGCTAGACAACCATTTTCATGTCTTGCCATCAGTGGCGACCCATTATTCAGGGCAGGTGTTTTTTTCTTTTACGTGTCACATGTCAGTGTCACATATCAGTTTGCAAACTATGTAAAAAGAAAAATATATAATTGAATTAATAAAGCTGCATACAAACATGGTCTCTTTTTTGTTTTCTTGAGTAAGGCAGCTTCAAAATGCAGGTGTTTCAGCCTATCTCAGTGCTTTCTGTGGTGGTGGGGCCAAGCCAGCAGGAAATAGGAGCATAGCATCAGCTCAGTGTTCTGTCACTCATGGGGACACTACGTCACAGGCCAAGTCTAAGTCCTTAGTAAGAGTAGACATCAAAAATGTCTGGCCTTTGGGTCCTGCCGTAGAGTTATATTATAAGTGCCCTTCCAAGAAGGCTCAAGGTCATCGGCCACAGATAAAATGACGTCAAATCACGATATATGTACAGTACAGTAGCAGTTGATTGGACTCATGTCAACATCTTACTTTCAAAATCTTAGCTAGCAGTCATCATCATGAATCAAGTCAACAATCTACTGGCAAATCATTTTTAATCCTTGTCATATGAAGAGAAATAATGAAGAGAATTTACAGATAAAACGTATCGGTGCTCATCGGCCATTGGACATACCCATTAGACAACAAGTTGGAAATCGCTAATTCAACAATGAGTGGTTTGGATGTAAGCAGTGGCTAACTGCAAGCATTGCGAAGCAATCACTAGCCTGCTATTCAGTGGAGTGGGTATGTGTTTTTTTCCCCCGAGTTCTCACCATGAATCCAGAGAATGCCAGACTTTGATGCCAAAGTTTGATTACAAAATTAGCCCACAAAGGACCGCCAAGCCACCTTCCTGCTTAAGTGAGCAAGGTGAGTCCAAAGATGTCTTGTATGCTGCTGCATAAATTATGTAATATGCCCAGGAGATATGCATACCATAACTAAGAAAGTAATACTTAGTGTATGTTGTGTAGTAAGTTGTTGGTAGCCCATGTGCCTCACCTTAATAATTTGGTCTATTTTCACCAAGGCGGTATTGTAATCACATCGTTTGTGGCCGGTGTGTGATTGTTTGCAGACTTTTTTGTACAGCTTTGACAGTGCTACTGACATTAGTGGTGGCGCTTGGCTTGCATGTGCAAATTCAGCACACACAACATTCTAAAATATAATTGTGTTATTTGACGGTTCAAATTAAAAGCTTATTGTCACGCCCTGACCTTAGAGAGCTTTTTATGTCTCTACTTTGGTTTGGTCAGGGTGTGAGTTGGGTGGGCATTCTATGTTCTATTTTCTATGTTTTTGTATTTCTTTGTTTTGGCCGGGTATGGTTCTCAATCAGGGACAGCTGTCTATCGTTGTCTCTGATTGGGAATCATACTTAGGCAGCCTTTTTCCCTTTTGTGTTTGTGGGAACATAGCTGCACTTTAGCTGCACTTTGCCCTGTAAGCTTCACGGTTGTTTTTTGTTTGCTGTTTTGTTGGCGACATTTTAAATAAAAAGAGAAATGTACGCTTACCACGCTGCACTTTGGTCCACTTCTTTTGACGGCCGTGACACTTATTTAACGAGTCAAATAGTGTTATTTGACGTGTATCTTTTTTTGACACGCAAAGACCCAAACGGCGTTCAGTGTGCCTCACCCTAATAATTTGGTGTATTTTCACCTCTTAATTTCACTTTCTGTTCTAACTTGGTGGTGCACATGTAGCCTATAACCTGTTTTAGAGAAATGTAATCACCGAATATTGTAAGAGCTTTCATTGTCTGCTTATATGCCCCCTTTATTTATCCTACGGTTCTGACTTGGTGTACACTGTAAGAACGGCCCATGTTCTGAATTCTGTCCCTGTACATTTCAAAAGTGCTGAACAAATAGTTATATTGACTACGTCCGTCGTCGCTTGTTCATTAATGTCTTAATCAAAATTACGGATTGCCTCTTATCCACTTGTCGTCCCTTTATGCCATAGTTTGTCAGCCATATCAGCTATGTTTTTTATAAGGCAGTAAATGAGGCTGAATGAACTGTTTCGCTGCCAGACAAGGCTCCGCTGATAGCCAGGTGTAGCACTGGTAAGGTGTTGGGACTGCTGTTGGGTCTTTGCTGTTGGGACAGCTTTATGTAAGCCCTAACAGTTTGTGGGCACCGTTTGTCACCGTTATAGTGCAATTAATGTATTGTTTAGTGTTGTGCAGTGGCTTTGCTAGCATGCATCCCACTTTTTTTTGCACCACCAAGATTTACATGCTAAAATCGCCACTGCTTGCCATAGACTTTCAAGTAGATTTAAGTCAAAACTGTAACTAGGCCACTCAGGAACATTCACTGTCTTCTTGGTAAGCAACTCCAGTGTAGATTTGGCTTCATGTTTTAGGTTATTGTCCTGCTGAAAGGTGAATTCATCTCCCAGTGTCTTGTGGAAATCAGACTGATTCCTCTCGGATTTTGCCTGTGCTATCTTTTTTTTTTATCCTGAAAAATATTCCTCAGCCCTTTAAAAAAAATGTTTTTTTAGGCGTGGATCAGCTTAATATTGCGGAAAGATTGTTGCTTCCATCAATGTAATTGTCTGCATCATTTCCAACCCCCCATATATTTTTGGGTAAATATATCCATATACATACACGTATGCATACATTTACACATATATACATACACATACAGTGGGGAGAACAAGTATTTGATACACTGCCGATTTTGCAGGTTTTCCTACTTACAAAGCATGTAGAGGTCTGTAATTTTTATCATAGGTACACTTCAACTGTGAGAGACGGAATCTAAAACAAAAATCCAGAAAATCACATTGTATGATTTTTAACTAATTCCTTTGCATTTTATTGCATGACATAAGTATTTGATACATCAGAAAAGCAGAACTTAATATTTGGTACAGAAACCTTTGTTTGCAATTACAGAGATCATACGTTTCCTGTAGTTCTTGACCAGGTTTGCACACACTGCAGCAGGGATTTTGGCCCACTCCTCCATACAGACCTTCTCCAGATCCTTCAGGTTTCGGGGCTGTCGCTGGGCAATACGGAATTTCAGCTCCCTCCAAAGATTTTCTATTGGATTCAGGTCTGGAGACTGGCTAGACCACTCCAGGAACTTGAGATGCTTCTTACGGAGCCACTCCTTAGTTGCCCTGGCTGTGTGTTTCGGGTCGTTGTCATGCTGGAAGACCCAGCCACGACCCATCTTCAATGCTCTTACTGAGGGAAGGAGGTTGTTGGCCAAGATCTCGCGATACATGGCCCCATCCATCCTCCCCTCAATACGGTGCAGTCGTCCTGTCCCCTTTGCAGAAAAGCAGCCCCAAAGAATGATGTTTCCACCTCCATGCTTCACGTTTGGGATGGGTTCTTGGGGTTGTACTCATCCTTCTTCTTCCTCCAAACACAGCGAGTGGAGTTTAGACCAAAAAGTTATATTTTTGTCTCATCAGACCACATGACCTTCTCCCATTCCTCCTCTGGATCATCCAGATGGTCATTGGCAAACTTCAGACGGGCCTGGACATGCGCTGGCTTGAGCAGGGGGACCTTGCGTGCGCTGCAGGATTTTAATCCATGACGGCGTAGTGTGTTACTAATGGTTTTCTTTGAGACTGTGGTCCCAGCTCTCTTCAGGTCATTGACCAGGTCCTGCTGTGTAGTTCTGGGCTGATCCCTCACCTTCCTCATGATCATTGATGCCCCACGAGGTGATATCTTGCATGGAGCCCCAGACCGAGGGTGATTGACCGTCATCTGAACTTCTTCCATTTTCTAATAATTGCGCCAACAGTTGTTGCCTTCTCACCAAGCTGCTTGCCTATTGTCCTGTAGCCCATCCCAGCCTTGTGCAGGTCTACAATTTTATCCCTGATGTCCTTACACAGCTCTCTGGTCTTGGCCATTGTGGAGAGGTTGGAGTCTGTTTGATTGAGCGTGTGGACAGGTGTCTTTTATACAGGTAACGAGTTCAAACAGGTGCAGTTAATACAGGTAACGAGTGGAGAACAGGAGGGCTTCTTAAAGAAAAACTAACAGGTCTGTGAGAGCCGGAATTCTTACTGGTTGGTAGGTGATCAAATACTTATGTCATGCAATAAAATGCAAATTAATTACTTAAAAATCATACAATGTGATTTTCTGGATTTTTGTTTTAGATTCCGTCTCTCACAGTTGAAGTGTACCTATGATAAAAATTACAGACCTCTACATGCTTTGTAAGTAGGAAAACCTGCAAAATCGGCAGTGTATCAAATACTTGTTCTCCCCACTGTACCTACATAGACATACATACTTTTTAAGAATATACCTTTATTATTCCCCGCAAACCCTATCACCCTTCCCCCAATTGGAGTAAACTAATAAACACTTAGGCTTCTACCTTCAGTTTATACATCTTATACACATTTTACAGACACAATCTATTTTACAATAGTTATATTTTGTTTGTTTTTAGTCCTTCCTCTATTTCTGATGTCCATCCAGTTTGATTTATATTTGTAACTGTGCTATTTCACAAAGTTTCTGAACCTATATACATTTTACAGACCCCGTATGTTTTACATTGGTTATCTTGTTATTAGTCCCACCCTTCAGCTCCATTCAACTCCTCCCATCTATCGCTCAACATCATCCATTTTGGATTTCTGTTTGCCATATATTTTTCAACTGTGCTGTGATGCTTCACAAAAGTACTGAACCTTTCTATTCTCATAGCTTCTACAGATTGTAAATAAAAAATAAAAAATGTTGCTAAAATAATAATTATATTATTGATTGATTGACTATGGCTTTTTAAATCACACAGTATTGCTATCTGCAGCGTTAGTTCTAGGCAGATGTTGCAATTCTTCAGCCATTCCTGGACCTGTGACCAAAAACGAGCTACATATGGACAATACCAAAACAAATGATCTAATGACTCTGCCTCCTCACAGCAAAATCTTTAGACCTGGGAAGATTGTATCCTCCATATATACAACATTCTATTGGTTGCAAGAATTTTGTATAGCAATTTAAATTGAAAAATGTGAAAAGTTTTGAATCCGGCGTTGTTTTGCGTATCAATTCATAAACCATGTGCCATGGAATGGGTACATAAAAAATCTCTTCCCAACTATTTTGCAATTTATATGGCACAGCTGTCAGTTTTTTGGTCCTTAAATGAAATTGGTATATGTTTTTATTTATCACACTTTTCTTTAACCATTTATGTTCTTTAATACAGGGCCGACATACAAGTTCCTTACTTTTTTCCCCCTTCTACTTGGCTCTTCCATTTTTGTGGTAATGCTGCAATTAATTGGTTGTAATTTTGGGTAGAGCAGACATTTCCATATGTCTGTGTTAGCTGCATGTGTGACATAACTCCACCAGTCCTATTTATGATATCATTCACTAAAATGATAACTTGTTTTCTTTTTTTTCTGAAAAATATGTTTTTTTTATCAATTAGTATATTTGAGTACAATATTTGTTGTATTATTTGTTCTGTCTTTTCAGGTGGATTAAACTGAAATTGCAACCAACTTTCTAAGGCTTGTTTAAAAAATAACGATATTTTGGAGATGATTTCCTTTTCAAACAACCGAAAGTGAGCAGGTGTAATCTGAATAAAGGGGAAAAGGCCATTCTTGAACATAGGATGAGACATTCCTACCAATTTACTAGAGAACCAGTTTGGATTTAAGTATAACTTTTGTATGACTGATGCCTTTAGTGAGAGGTCTAATGCTTTAATATTTAATCATTTCTGCCCTCCGAATTCATATTCGTTATATAAATAGGCCCTTTTAATTTTGTCTGGCTTGCCATTCCAAATAAAATTGAATCTTTTTTTGTTCATATAATTTAAAAAGCAGGTCACTAGGTATAGGCAAAACCATAAGCAAATAGGTAAACTGTGATATGACTAAAGAGTTAATCAGGGAGATTTTTCCACAAATAGACAGGTATTTTCCTTTCCATGGTAGCAAGATCTTATCTATTTTTGCTAACTTTCTATAAAAATGTATTTCTTTCTTTTGAGATTTGTATACCGAGTATGTCCACATCTCCGTCAGACCATTAAATTGGTAAACTACACGGTAATGTAAAATTTGCATTTTTTTGTGATCCAATACGTAATATAGTACACTATCATCATTTGGTTTTAGTCCAGAGAGGATATCAAAAGTATCTAGATCCTCTATGAGGCCGTGGAGAGATTCTAATTGTGGTTTTAAAAGAAAACATGAATCATCAGCGTACAATGACACCTTAGTTTTTAAGCCACAGATTTCTAATCCCTTAATATTATTGTTTGATCTAATTTTAACAGCTAACATTTCGATGGCAATAATAAATAGATATGCCGATAGTGGACAACCTTGTTTTACTCCTCTAGATAGTTTAACACTTTCTGAGATATTGCCATTATTTACTATTTTACAGCTAGGATTACAATACATAACTTTAACCCATTTTATAAGAGAGTCCCCAAAATTGAAATATTCTTGGCATTTATATATAAACTCCAGTCGTACTTTATCAAAAGCCTTTTCAAAATCAGCTATGAAAACCAGGACTGGTGTCCCTGATATTTCATAGTATTCTATTCTTTCCAGTACTTGTCTTATATTATCTCCAATGTAAGGATGAATAATATCTGACAATGCTTTTTAAATTCTATGCGCCAAGCATTTTGCTAGGATTTTTGCATCACAACACTGAAGTGTAAGAGGTCTCCAATTTTTTTATGGACTGGATCTTTATATATACACCACTTGGGTCCTGTTTCAGTAATAATGATATCAGACCTTCTTGTTGCGTGTCTGATAATCTACCATTTAAATAGGAGTGGTTAAAACATGCTAATAATGGTCCTCTGAGTACATCAAACAAAGTTTTGTATACTTCCACTGGTATGCCATCCAGCCCTGGAGTTTTCCCAGCCTTATTAAAGGCCCCAATTGCATCAAGAAGGTCCTCCTCTGTAATTTGACCTTCACATGAGTCTTTCTGTACAGCTGTTTATTTTACATTATTATTAGTAAATAAATCCATACAATTAGTTTCAGTTAGTGGAGATGGAGGAGACTGAAATGAAAACATATTCTTAAAGTACTTTACTTCCTCTTTCAAAATATAATTCGGTGAATCATGCGTGACTCCATCATTAGAAACAAGTTACAATATTTATTTTTTGTAGCATTTCTATATTGAAGATTGAAAAAGAATTTGGTGCATTTCCCCCCATATTCCATCCAGTTTGCTTTATTTTTTTATAATATATTACACTGGATCTTTCTTGAATTAAGTTCCTCCATTTCTTTTTGTTTTTCCTCTAACTTATTCTGTGCCTCTATTGTACAGTTTTTATTGCTATCTAACTGTACTGTTAGTTCTTCAATTTCCTTTGTTAATATGGACTCTTGATCTAAATTGCTTTTGTTTTATAGATGAGTACTGAATGAGTACTGCATGGTCTCTAAAGGCACATTTAAAAGTGTCCCGTACAATAAGGGGATCTGCTGTACCTATGTTATGTCTGAAAAAGTCAGTTATAAATTCTTCTGTCCTAGTTCTAAACAATTTATCATCTAGTAGGCTTTGATTACATTTCCAAAATCCTCACCCACGTGGAAATTCTGTAAGAGTAATATATATGCCAATTATGTGATGATCCGACCACATTCTGTCCCCTATCCACACTTTTTAAACTTTTGGTTCCAGAGAGAATGGCATAAGAAAGTAGTCAAGACGACTAGCTTGATTAAGCCTCCGCCATGTACGTATATTTCACTAGGTCAAAGTATTTAAGTCTCCATATATCCACTAATTCCAATATATCCATGACATTCATGATTTCCTTAAGTGCCTGAGGGTGATAGTTTGTAGTGCGATTTCCTTTCCAGTCCATAGAGGTATTTAAGACCATATTAAAATCTCCCACCATAATAATACAGTCTAGTGTTGCTTGTAGATTTGATAAATTCTTATATTTTCAAAGAAAATCCTCAGTCCTTAATGATTACAAGCATACTCATAACATAAAGCAGCCACCTTGACAATATGGAGAGTGGTACTCAGTAATGTGTTGTATTGAATTTGCCCCAAACATAACACTTTGTATTAAGGACAAAAAGTGAATTGCTTTGCCACCTTTTTTTTGCAGTATTACTTTAGTCCCTTGTTGCAAACAGGATGAATGTTTTGGAATATTTGTATTCCGTACAGACTTCCTTATTTTCACTCTTTCAATTAGGTTAGTATTGTGGAGTAACTACAATGTTGTTGATCCATCCTCAGTTTGTTGAAATCCCTAAGTGGTTTTCATCTTCTCCAGCATCTGAGTTAGGAAGGACGCCTGTATCTTTGTAGTGACTGGGTGTATTGATACAGTACACCATCCAAAGTGTAATAAATAACTTCACCATGCTCAAAGGGATATTCAATGTCTGCTTTTTTATTTTTACCCATCAATAGGTGCCCATCAATAGGTACCTACCAATAGGTGCCCTTCTTTGCGAGGCATTGGAATAACTTCCTGGTCTTTATGGTTATATCTGTGCTTGTAATTCACTGTTCGACTGAGGGACCTTACAGATAATTGTATGTGTGGGGTACAGAGATGAGGTAGTCATTCAAAAATCATGTTAAACACTATTATTGCAAACAGAGTGAGTCTATGCGACTTATTGTGACTTGTGACTTGCACATTTTTACTCTTGAACTTATTTAGGCTTGTCGTAACAAAGGGGTTGAAAACTTCAGCTTTAAAAAAAATGTATTTGTAAGAATTTAACATTATGGGGTATTGTGTGTAGGCCAGTGACTATTTTTCCCCCAATTTAATCAATTTTAAATTCAGGCTGTAACACAATTTTGGGGGAAAAGTCAAGGGGTGTGAATACTTTCTGAAGGCACTGTACCTTGTAAAGTACACAAATATTTTTGAAGACACCATCTGCTTTCAATTTCTTAAACTGTGTTTACACATTCTGATCTTTTGCCCAATTAATGGCAAAAGAGCTAATCTGATTGGTTAAAAGACCAATTAGTGGAAAAATAATAAAGTGAATTAAAGTGAGCTATTGATTTTTAAGTTAATTTCTGTTCAGTAATTATTGATTAACGTTCATGAAGAAACCTTACAAATACCTAGAACCATTGCTGTTTTCTTAATCAGTAGTTCCACTTGAGAGATGATATCTATTAAGGATACGCCCCTTTTTTCAATTTCACCTGAAATGACATACCCAAATCTAACTGCCTGTACATCAGGCCCTAAAGCAAGGGTATGCATATTCTTGGTACCATTTGAAAGGAAACACGTTGAACTTTGTGGAAATGTGAAAGGAATGTAGGAGAATAAAACAGAATATATCTGGTAAAAGATAATACAAAGTTCAAAACAACCGTTCTTTTGTATTTTTTTTGTACCATCTTTGAAATGCAAGAGAAAGGCCATAATGTATTATTCCAGCCCAGGTGCAATTTAGATTGATTTTGTCCACTAGATGGCAGCAGTGTATGTGCAATGTTTTAGACTGATCCAATGAACCATTGCATTTCTTTAAAAAAAATGGAATCAAGACTTCCCAAATGTCCCTAATGTGACTTGTTAAGGTGTTAAGGTGGTTGTATTCCGTGTAGTCAACAGATCGCACACACCATGCAGATGCCCTGTCCTGGCACCTTTTTACCACCCGTCTTCAACCACCTCTTGGGCTGGTACAGGTGTGTTTGGGGTTGGCATCGAAGCATGTCAATATTTCCCTTTGCCCAATAGTTTCAAATTGGCTTCAACCTCGGTAGACTGAGGGAGCTAGCTCAACTTAGCTCCCCCATGGTTTAGCTAGCTAATCTTGTAGTAAATGTGATATACGGTTGCAGAACCAATGGCATCATGTTGTTTAAATCGTAAAGGGATGGAGTGTAATCTAATTATACCTGAATACCTATGCATATTCTAGTCTAAAGCAAGTTAACAAATTATCTTTTAAAGGAGCAATCCACTTCCCAGGAATCAAAGCGTATCTTTGACTGCTGGTCTTATCTCATGTGTTTATAGGTGCGTGGCATGAGCATATGTTGTATGTGTATGTGCGCACCTGTGTGTGTGAAGTGGTAAAGTGTGTGACGAACACAGATGGTCTGTGACGCGCTCAGGCAAAACACACGGTACCAATCAAAAGTTTGGACACTCCTACTCATTCCAGGGTTTTCCTTAATTTTTACTATTTTCTACATTGTAGAATAATAGTGATGGCATCAAAACTATGAAATAACACATATGGAATCATGTAGTAACCAAAAAAGTGTTAAACAAATCAAATCAAATATATTTGAGATTTGAGATTCTTCAAAGTAGCCACCATTTGCATTGATGACAGCTTTGTACACTCTTGGCATTCTCTCAACCAGCTTCATGAGGTAGTCACCTGGAATGCATTTCAATTCACAGTTGTGCCTTGTTAAAAGTTAATTTGTGGAGTTTCTTTCCTTCTTAATGTGTTAATGTGCCAATCAGTTGTGTTGTGACAAGGTAGGGGTGGTATTGAGAAGATAGCCCTATTTTGTAAAAGTCCAAATTATGGCAAGAACAGCTCAAATAAGCAAAGAGAAACGAAAGTCCATCATTACTTTAAGACACGAAGGTCAGTCAAATTTCAAGTGCATTCGCAAAGCGCTATGATGAACCATCTCAACATCAACTGTTCAGAGGAGACTGCGTGAATCAGGCCTTCATGGTCAAATTGCTGCAAATAAACCACTACTAAAGGACACCAATAATAAGAAGAGACTTGCTTGGGCCAAGAAAGACGATCAATATACATTAGACCGGTAGAAATCTGTCCTTTAGTCTGATGAGTCCAAATTTGAGATTTTGGTTCCAACCGCTGTGTCTTTGTGAGACGCAGAGTAGGTGAACGGATGATCTCCGCATGTGTGGTTCCCACTGTGAAGCATGGAGGAAGAGGTGCCATGGTGTGGGGGTGCTTTGCTGGTGACACTGTCAGTGATTTATTTAGAATTCAAGGCACACTTAACCAGCATGGCTACCACAGCATTCTGCAGCAATACGCCATCCCATCTGGTTTGCTCTTAATGGGACTGTCATTTCTTTTTCAAGAGGACAATGACCCAAAACACACCTCCAGGCTGTGTAAGGGCTATTTGACCAAGGAGAGTGATGGACTGCTGCAACAGATGACCTGGCCTCCACAATCACCCAACCTCAACCCAATTGAGATGGTTTGGGATGAGTTGGACCCCAGAGCACTCCTTCAAGACTGCTGGAAAAGCATTCCTCATGAAGCTGGTTGATAGAATGCCAAGAGTGTACAAGCTGTCATCAAGGCAAAGGGTGGCTGCATTGAAGAATCTAAAATATATTTTGTTTAACACTTTTTTGGTAACTACATAATTCCAAATGTGTTATTTCATAGTTTTGATGTCTTCACTGTTATTCTACAATGTAGAAAAAATCTTGAATGAGTAGGTGTGTCCAAACTTTTGACTGGTACTGTAGCTCTCTGAGTGCAACTACGTGGCTACACACACGCACGCATGCACGCACACACACACACACACACACACACACACACACACACACACACACACACACACACACACACACACACACACACACACACACACACACACACACACACACACACACACACACACACACACACACACACACACACACCCTCATATCAAGGGAGCTCTGTGTGTTTTGATATATACCTTGAGATGCTTCAGTGGTTTTGGGGCCCATCAATAATGGAACTATTTTGGTAGCGAGGGATTCCCTCGCGACTACTGACAGTTATTTGATTACCATGAATTATATAAATGTTAAATCTATAGCCCTCTTCCTCTTCCTCATCATCATTGTCTTTCTCTTTAGATACACCTGATCTACAGTTCAGATCATTGTTAGTCTGGTGGGTTGTTTCATTGCTGCTCTGGAGTAGATGGTGCTGTTCTACTGTGGATACTCTACAATGGAGGAATCTCGAATATCCTAACTTCTCCTTCGCTATAGCCAGGCTCATACTATCTAGCATGTTCTTATTACCTGTTGTGAACACCCCCCCCCCCACCCCACCCCCCGTGTCACACCACCTCGGCACTTCCTTCGCTGAATTATTAAGGAGGCCAGTGCCAAAAGTGAATCCCACCCCTCATTTCTCTCCTCACCAGGTTTAATGAAACAGCTTCTTTTTTTCTTTCCTTTTCTCCACCTCCCACCCCCCAGCAACAAGCCAAAAGCACAGATGATCTGCCTCATCATTGAAGGTGGACTGTGTATGTGTGCTTGTCGGTGTGTTTGTTTGTGTCAACAACACCCAACCTTAATTGGTCTTTATGTACTTCCTGTCTTTCCCTCAAAATATGTCCTGAATTCATCCGCTGAAGTAATTCATTATTGAGTCTGAGCAAACAGTCACTGATCAAGTATTTTCTCTCGCCAACACAGATGAACAGAATGGACAGAACACTCACCCCACACATCTGGCCTGTGTTTGCTGTGTAGCGAAAGAAGGAGAGAAATCTATCTATTCATCTGTCAAGTCCGTGTTAGTCATCGCTTGTTGGAGAGAGTGTCTTTGATTTGGAAAATCAATACATATATTGTGGAGGCTTCTCTCTGTGGGCACTCTGTGCGTTGAAAAGGAACTCAGTATCCGACAAGTAAATGCCTCTTAGTCATCATGCCACTCCTATTTCCTAACTACATTGTTCAATAGTTTTCAATGCAGGGTTTTCGCTTAAGCAGACCTTGTAAGGTAAAAGGATAACGCTTGATTGAAGTTTCTTTTAAAACCATTTTCTTCTGTCTGAGCACCCTTCTCAGCTATTCAATGTCGATACCAAGTCTTTTTTTATCATCCTTGCAATGCAAGGTGAGTACATCAAAAAGTGAAAAGCTGTATGGTTCATGCTCACCTCTTGACTATGAAAGGCCTCTCTCTCTCTCTCTCTCTCTATATATATATATATATATATATATATATATATATATATATATATATATATATATATATATAGAGAGAGAGAGAGGCCTATATATATATATATATATATATATATATATATATATATATATATATATATATATATATATATATATATGCCCATCTTTGCCAATGAGCTGAAACTACAGTATGCCAGCATATGGAATGTGTAGAATGGAGTGATAGGGGAGCATTTGGTCCAAAATATATGAGGCTTTATCTGTCTAAGGGGGGAGTTGAGATGCTGCATAGGGACAGCTAGGGCTAGAGGGGGGACCATGTCAGGTGAGAAAGAGGGAAGAAGGAAAGGGGGAGGAAGATGAAGATATATTATTCAGGATAGAAGGTAAGAGAGGATAAAGAGGATATAGTATTTCTGGAGGTGAAAACAAACGGATGGACTGTGGACAGAATTTTGACGTTAGAACTCAAGGGTAACATGCTGACTACACAAGACACGCGAGTGCGTGCACCATCGTCCACATGTTTATTTTGTCTATCCCACCAGACGCGATCATGACACACAGGTTAAAAAAACAAAATCAACTGAGAGAGAGTGAGTGTGAGCAGAGAGGGAAAGAGAGTGTGAGCAGAGAGAGAGAGGAGAGAAAGGAGAGAGAGGAGAGAGAGATATTAGAGGCGGCGGGGAGGAGGAGGATAGAGAGAGAGGTAATGAAAGAGAGAGTGGGGAGCCACACTTGGCTTGAGGATTCCATGGGAACGAGGAGAGACTTTGAGATGGTGAGTTAAGGGACAGAACAGAAGGGCTTGTGGTAATTCATATTCATGTATACTAGCCAGCTGGTCACTGAGAGGAGAAACATGCAGATGGAGAAGCAGCATGTCCTTCACGAAGACTCCAAGACTGATTTGAGCTCTACTCTGTCTCCAACCAAAGACTGTAGGAGATCTTAACCATCTATCTACTACCTTTCTGTTTTGTTGGCGACTTGACGGGTTGGACAAGCCATCCCACATCCAGCTGGTAGAACATTTATGCAAGTTGATGAAAGGGGATTTGACACCATTTGAAAAGACCGAAGCGCACCAAATATAGGAGAGAGTTGACTACTGGAAACTGCCCATTGGCGTAGGCACTATGAATCTTTCCAGGTGCTTACGCGTGTTGAGCGCACTTTTCTTCGTGCATCCTTCTCAAGGTAAAGTCTTGTGAAATTCGACCTTCTTAAATTGATGTTGTCTCTGTGAGTTTCAGTTTATAGGCTGATCATTGACATGCTTGTTGGACTTGACTTTACAGTTTCCTATAGATTGTAAATGGTTTAGATTATGTAATGATAAAACATGAATTGTATGTTACAGATGTGCATATTTGCAATGCGATCCATAACAAATGTAATATCAAATATTCTCAAATATATACACCCCACACAATATCAGTTGTTTATCACAATGATTTGCAATGACACATTTTCATTATGGATCATGTTGATTTGAAGCCTGCTTTTGAGGGACGGATTCCCTGTTGTGCTTGTTGTTTGGATTGAGTTGTTGTGAGGGAGCTGGAATATGGTGTGCATCACAGTAGGTTGGTGGCACCTTAATTGGGGAGGATGGGCTTGTGGTAACGGCTGGTTTCCATGTGTTTGATACCATTCCATTAGCGCCGTTCCAGACATTATTATGAGCCGTCCTCCCCTCAGCAGCCTCCTGTGCTGTGCATACACTATTGACTAATGAAAACATATTCATCATAAGGAGGACAGATTTAGGTACACTTAATATTCATACAAGCCAAAGGAAACCACTTACCTTATATGTCACATGAACAGCACAAATGTATTTTACAGGAGAGACCCATACCAGTCTTTACCAGTCACATTCAGATATACAGAAGCTTTTCATCTAGTTGTGTCAGTTAAAAGAAGTAATTGTTTTACAGTAAACAGATTTCATTCACAATTACACAGTGAGGATGATGGTAATCGTTTAAGAGAAATTATAAACTGGGTGGTTCAAGCCCTGAATGCTGATTGGCTGACAGCCGTGGTATATCAGACCGTATACCACAGGTTTGACAACATTTATTTTTACTGCTCTAATTATGTTGGTAACCAGTTTATAATAGCAATAAGGCACCTCGGGGGGGGTGTGATCCCATTGTAAAGGACAGTCTATCAAGAGCCAAAATAAGACTGATATAGACACCTACCCTCAGTGTTGAAAATAAACTTGTATCTATTGAGAAGCCATGCAGGATGCATATCTCTTGTTTTGTCTGCGACAAAGCTTGTAAGTCAAAATCCAACGATAGGGTCAAACATACCTGTCCCTCCCAGCAGTTATTGGAATGAAAGGTTTCCCTGGATCGTGTCAAGGTTGTCCGGTGTCTGGACATGTCAAACTGATCCAGGTGTAAAACGGAGAGAAGAAAAAGGAAGTATATCTATTTAATACGTTATTGATCCTGAGCCTTTAAAAATAGAAGAGGATGCCAGATTCCAGGCAACTGAAGGACGGCCCATCAACTTTGATTGAGTGGAGATGAGGACCTGAGTGTAAGGGCAGCATACTAAGATGCACGGTGTCACCGACTCACCATTGTTAATGTTCATACTTAGGTATCTTTGCAGAAGTCTGTTTGACTTGGCAATTAACATCATATAGGGCTGTGTATGTACAGTACTCAATACATGTGCAATGGCAGAGAAATAATGAATAAATAAAAGACTGGGCTTAAACATCCCCCAGACTTTGCTCTCACTCCTCTCCTAATTGTTCTCAGACATCGTTAGGTCATCCTCCCTGCTATGTGAGCCGATTCTAAAAAGGAGGGATGTAATTGAGTTCACTCATCTGAGCCGAATGGGAGGGAGAGAGAGGGGGAGGGACAGAGAAAGAGAGAGTTAGGGGAAAGAGAGGGGGGAAAGAGAGAGAGGAAGAGATGGTGAGAGAGAGAGCTACTGAGACGAGGGAGAGAGAGCGGGGAAGAAAGAAAAGAGAGAAAGAGAGGGGAAGAAAGAAAAGAGAGAGAGAAAGCGAGGGATGAGAGGCGTTTCGTCTGATCGCGCCATCAGCATGTATAAGCGTGAGAGAAACAACGTACTCCAACTGCCTTCAGCCTTCATTCCTTTTTTTTTTATCCTCTTCTGCTTCCTTCTCTCTCTCGATCTGATACTGTCTTATGTTACCATATGCCAACTGTCACGCCCTGGCCATAGAGAGGGTTTTTAGTCTCTATTTTGGTTAGGCCAGGGTGTGATTAGGGTGGGTATTCTATGTGTTATATTTCTATGTTTTGGCCGGGTATGGTTCTCAATCAGGGACAGCTGTATATCGTTGTCTCTGATTGGGAATCATACTTAGGCAGCCTTTTTTCCTTTTGGGATTGTGAGTAGTTATCTTTGTTAGTGGCACTATGCCCTGTAAGCTTCACGGTTATTTCTTTGTTTCTTGTTTTGTTGGCGACATTTACTAAAATAAATTAAAATTAACGCTCACCACGCTGCACCTTGGTCTCCTTCCGACGACGGCCGTGACACCAACACTCAGCAGAGGTCTCCCTTCTTCAGATTACACCTCCTATCCAAATGCAAAGAGCCGTTTTTATGATGGCTGTCTGCTTGAGAGAAACTCATTATAAGATATGAGCTTTTGGTGGGGGGAGGGGTGTTGCATATGTGTGACCTCTCAATTTCTGCGTCTAATAGATCTCTCTTTTTAGATGACACACAGGATTGTACTCTGTGTTTAAATGTAGGGGAGTTAAAGGTCCAATGCAAAAGTATGTGTAAAGGTTAAAAGAATCCAATAATCTAAAAAGGATAATAGACATGGGAATGGGCTCTCCAGAAGGAGTTAACTCATTCCCATCATTAACTCCTTCTGGAGAGCTCATACCCATCATTAACTCCTTCTGGAGAGCCCATTCCCATCATTAACTCCTTCTGGAGAGCTCATTCCCATCATTAATGATGGTAATGTCAAATCAAAGTAGCAAAATAGTTGGTAGGTACTAGCCAAGCATCAGGAGTGAGATACTAGACGATTGTTGTCTGACTTGTATGAAAAGACAACAATTTACTTCCTGATTGCACATGGGTATATGTTTTTCATTACATAATATTAATACCCTGAAACAAAAAATACCATTAGAAAAGTGACGACAGTAGGTTATTGAGTTAATGATAAATGAATATCACAGAGGGTATTTCACAGAGGGTCAGCCTAAACATTCACTTGTCCACTGTATGTAGCCCAAGTAAGCAGTGGCCTAGGATCTATTTTCAAACACTTTCATTTGATACTGTACCAAAATGCAGTAGCTTGTTGTTCTCCGAAGCTGTGTGTGGAACTGGACACCCTGACTATTGTCTTTCTTCCTCCCCCCAGTGTGTCCTCTTGGTGGACCCCGGGTCCATGCTTTCCATGCTGCCCATGCCGCTGAGGAGAGGCTTCTCAAGAACCTGTTTGCCCACTACAACAAGCTGTCCCGGCCTGTGGCCAACACCTCCGACGTGGTGCTGGTTCACTTTGGCCTCTCCATCGCCCAGCTCATCGACGTGGTTAGCAAACTCAAACAACTCCTATAGTTATTCACATCATTTTGTTGTGATTGACAGATGCACTGGGGTGAAATCTTTAACTTAAACTTCAGTCAAATTTCCACGTGTCAAAAGGAAACTAGTGATTTCGGTAGAAGTTAGGATTCACTGTGTTTGGCCACACTGTAGTGCAATATACTTTTTTCAAACATGACTTGATCTGTTTTTAGTCTTATTGATAGGCTGAAACATGGTTGAAGACTGGTTGTGAAACCATATGAGTCTATAGCCATGTCTCAGGGGCAAGACCTATGCCAGGACCCTTCATTTCAAGAATTTTAAAGCGCTTGCACCCCCCCCCCCCCCTAAACCTATACCGCGGGTTGGATTTTAAAAGGCAAATACAATCATTGGTCTTCACAGCCTTTAACTCATTAATTAAAAGCTTTAGATTAAACTTGTGTACCATGTTTCCTAAGGGGATGGTCCTCACAATGTTGACACACAATTAAAAGGCTTACTCTCTCCACTTGCCTGCTTTGCTGCCTCTAAACGAGTCATTTCTGGCTAGAATTACCAGCCAAAGATTACCCAAGGGCGTCCTCATAGTCCTGTCTCAGTCCTCTCAGGCAGCAGGGTGGTATATTGGGAAAAAGATACCTGTGAGAAGAAGTGACAGCTCAGCTCTGGAGACCATGTGTGGGACTTGTGAACAGAGAACACAGGCAGATTTTTTTTCTCCAAAAGGAATGTTACGTTGTGTTGTATTCACACATTTGTCTAATGTTTATTATGTAACTTAGTCATGAAGCATATGGCTTTCTTGGGACAAATAGGACATAGGGGTTTAGGGACCAAAAAGCTGCTCATTAGAAATTCAACAAGCACTTGTGGGTAGCATATTGTTTGGGTTTTCAAAATGCTTTACAGGACTGTATTATCATACATTATTCACCACTATGCATACTTTAACCCAAATATTCATCTTGGAACATCTTGATAAGAATTTTGAAAGGAGGAAAAGGGGATACCTTGTCAGTTGCACAACTGAATGCATTCAACCGAAATGTGTCTTCTGCATTTAAAGGTTCAATATGCAGAAATCGCTCCACCATTTCCTGGTTGCAAAAATTCTAATAGTTTGCCTAATTTCAGTTTATCATTGTACCATCTAAACCGCTGTGAAGTATATTTTCAATAACCCACAATAATGTGTTTTCAGCTCATTTGAAGCCGATGTACAAAACCTAAAGTAAAAGATGCAAAAATTAAACTTAAGAATGGCAAGAATTGAAATATCGCACATAGAACTGATCTACCGCTTCTTAGACTTGCTTTCAATGAAAATAACAGATCTATAACGCAGATTTCAATATGAATTTGGTCGGGACGCCCACTAAATGACATATTGCAGTTTTAACACAAAGAGAGGTGCAGGGGGCTGCCTTAATCAAGGTCCACATCATTGACTCCCAGGGAGCAGTTGTTGTGGGGACTAACTGCCTTGCTCAAGGGCAGAACAGCAGATTTTTCCACCTTTTGGTTACTGTCCCAACGCTCTAACCGCTACGCTACCTCCCACACCAAAGTTGACATTAGTAGGTAATTTGAGGCAAAGCAGCGCAATCTCCCTGAATATTTGTGTGACCTTATGTGTCTATAGAGTAAGAATGTTTTTGGAAGAAAAAAATGATATAGATATATATATACAAATACACACAGTGCCTTGGTAAAGTATTCAGACCTCTTGACTTTTTCCACATTTTGTTACGTTAGCCTTATTCTAAAATCGATTGAATTGTTTTTTTTCCTCATCAATGTACACACAATACCCCTAATATGACAAAGCAACAACAGGTTTTTAGACATTTTTGCCAATTTATAAAAATAAAAATAAAAAATATCACATTTACATAAGTATTCAGAACTTTTACTCAGTACTTTCTTGAAGCACCTTTGGCAGCGATTACAGTATTGAGCCTTCATAGGTATGACGCTACAAGCTTGGCACACCTGTATTTGGGGAGTTTCTCCCATTCTTCTCTACAGTTCCTCTCAAGCTCTGTCAGGTTGGATGGGGAGCATTGCTGCACAGCTATTTTCAAGTCTCTCTAGAGATGTTCGATTGGGTTCATGTCAGGGCTCTGGCTGGGCCACTCAAGGACATTCAGAGACTTGTCCCGAAGACACTCCTGCGTTGTCTTAGCTGTGTGCTTAGGGTCGTTGTCCTGTTGGAAGGTGAACCTTCCACCCAGTCGGAGGTCCTGATCGCTCTGGAGCAGATTTTCATCAAGGATCTCTCTGTACTTTGCTCCGTTCATCTTTGCCTCGATCCTGACTAATCCTTACTGCTGAAAAACATCCCCGCACATGATGCTGCCACCACCATGCTTCACCGTAGGGATGGTGCCAGGTTTCCTCCAGACATGAAGCTTGGCATTCAGGCCATAGAGTTCAATCTTGATTTCATCAGACCAGGGGCTCTTGTTTCTCATGGTCTGAGAGACTTTAGGTGCCTTTTGGCAAACTGCAAGCGGGCTGTTATGTGCCTTTTACTGAGGAGTGGCTTCTGTTTGGCCACTCTACCATAAAGGCCTGATTGGTGGAGTGCTGCAGAGAGAGTTGTTCTTCTGGAAGGTTCTCCCATCTCCACAGAGGAACTCTAGAGCTTTGTCAGAGTTACCATAGGGTTTTTGGTCACCTCCCTGACCAAGGCCCTTCTCCCCTGATTGCTCAGTTTGGCTGGGCGGCCAGCTCTTGGAAGAGTCTTGGTGGTTCCAAACTTCTTCCATTTAAGAATGATGGAGGCCACTGTGTTCTTGGGGACCTTTAATGCTGGAGACATTTTTTGGTACCCTTCCCCAGATCTGTGCCTCGACACAATCCTGTCTCGGAGCTCTACGCACAATTCCTTCATGGTTTGGTTTTTGCTCTGACACGCACTGTCAACTATGGAACCTTATATAGACAAGTGTGTGCCTTTCCAAATCATGTCCAATCAATAAAATTTTACCACAGGTGGACTCCAATCAAGTCGTAGAAACATCTCAAGGATGATCAATTGAAACAGGATGCACCTGAGCTCAATTTAGAGTCTAATAGCAAAGGGTCTGATTACTAATGTAAATGGAAATTTTAGTTTTTAATTGTTAATAAATGTGCAACTTTTCTAAAAACCTGTTTATGCTTTGTCATTTTGGGGTATTGTGTGTAGATCGCTGATGATTTTTTTTTACTTAAACCATTTTAGAACAAGGCTGTAATGTAACAACATTTGGAAAAGTCAAAGGGTCTGAATACCTTCCGAAGGCACAGTATATATATTTTTATTTTTAACGGTACACCCTTCAACTCCATCCTTCTTTTTGTGCAAACAGGACGAGAAGAACCAGATGATGACGACCAACGTCTGGGTGAAACAAGTACGTTTGAATCAAATGCAGAGCTCCATTGTACATGAACTGTACCATAGAATTAAATAGAACACGAATAGAATATAATTGATCTCTATGAACTATAATTAAAAAATAATTATAATTAGGTGGGTGGGTGCTTATCTAAGTGTGTATTATATGCATGTGTGAAATGAAAATGTATATTTTACATATTCCAACACACCCTCGGAGAGTGCGGTCACGGCAAGAGCAATTGGCATGATAGTATTGCACATTTACCTTTGACATATATTATTTGTAATGTAACGTGCCTGCATGAATAGAACATTTCATCTTTATTCACCGCAGGAGTGGAATGATTATAAACTCCGCTGGAACCCAGAGGAGTACGAGAATGTCACCTCCATCCGCATCCCCTCGGAAATCATCTGGAGGCCTGATATTGTGCTTTATAACAAGTAAAGTACTTGTTTTTGGGCAATCCTTCACTTCAAACAAGTTGCCTAAGGTGTACCGAAACTAACAGTCTAATAGTTTGACAGCAGGACAGCAACTTGTTTTGAAAGACATCAATATTGACTGATGCATATTCGGATTTTCGATTCCGAATTCCGACTCCTTTTTCGCTTAGTCTGTCCCTCAGTTCCACTCTGGGGAATCCCCATTGGGACCTGCATGAGTCAGCTTCCCCATCTCAAGGGTCATTCCAATAGTGAACATATGGGGTGGATTTAGTAGTTATGCCCTCAGCCCCTCGCTTTTGCCCCCTCAAGTGTTCTCCAGAGTAGACTGATCATTACCATTTGTCACCGTTATAGAGTGGAACTGAATGCGTGGACTGAACGAAAAAGGAAAACCAGAACCGGCTTATGTATATTGTCTTATATAGACCGCTGTGTTGATGAGTAACGATTGCGGTTTGGGGAAATCCCTTCACAACAAATGGGATGAGTTTAAGAACAGCTGGAAATATGTTTAAGCATCGAGCCAAATCTTTCGTCCTATGTCATTTCTTAATTTGGCTAAAATAGATCGGAGAGAAGTCAGTCAAAATGGGCCTGGTCATAAACAAAACGTATTTGATTTATTACATTGCACAATGCAATACACTAGGAGGGGAATAGGGGACAAAATGTGATTGGATGTGCTTTGGGAGGTCAAAGACAACATGCATCCCTTTGACTGATACTCACTGGTGGACACGTTTTACATCCTGTAAAAGGACAGTAAGCTGATAAGGATAGCTAGATTGGATTTCTAACCTGCAGCTGGGTTTTCATAACTGGGCTGGTGGCTAGGTAAACCATACAGACATTTGTGAATGATTGGATATCACAAAGAAACATCATCACCTTTCGCAGTTCATTGCATCCAGACTTTTAGTTTCATGAAATCAACAAATGAACATGTGTGGTCTAATGTGAAAATAGTCCATGCAAACATGGAAGCATGAGTTCAAAGCTCAGTCAATTATTAGTAGTACACAAATTACATTTACTGTTGGCAGCAGGCAGGCAAAATGCATTTGGGAATTTTGCAAACTCAGTACATGAGTACATGCATTTTGTAGTTAAATGGCAGTTGTTCCTCAAAAATTGTGTTTGCTGGTGTGTTCCTTATTGTACCTGACATGCAGTCAGTGATAATATAGTTTTGTATTGTGTAAAATTGTTCATGAATATACACTGGGTTTTGATCTGTTAAATTCTTCACAAATGCTCAGTGCTAATATAAGTCTGGAAACCAATGCTGACTTAAGAAATGCACGCAAAGTAAAAAAAAAATGTAAATGGTCCATATAGTATTTGTAGACTAAATCCTTAAAGTAACTGCCATATTTCCAATGATGATATTGCATGAATAACACAATCAAGGGGTTGCTACTTCTCTAATGTATTTCCTCTGTAGCGCTGATGGTGACTTCGCGGTGACCCACCTGACCAAGGCCCACCTGTTCTACGACGGACGCATCAAATGGATGCCACCGGCCATCTACAAGTCCTCCTGCAGCATTGACGTCACCTTCTTCCCCTTCGACCAGCAGAACTGCAAGATGAAGTTTGGCTCGTGGACTTACGACCGTGCCAAGATCGACTTGATCAGCATAGCCAGTGATGTGGACCAGATGGACTACTGGGAGAGCGGCGAGTGGGTGATCATCAACGCTGTGGGCAAGTACAACACCAAGAAGTACGAGTGCTGCACCGAGATCTACCCCGACATCACCTATTACTTCATCATCCGCAGGCTGCCGCTCTTCTACACCATCAACCTGATTATACCATGTCTGTTGATCTCCTGTCTGACTGTCTTGGTCTTCTATCTGCCCTCCCAGTGTGGCGAGAAGATCACCCTGTGTATCTCTGTGTTGCTGTCTCTCACCGTCTTCCTCTTGCTCATTACCGAGATCATCCCATCCACCTCGCTGGTCATCCCGCTCATCGGCGAGTACCTCCTCTTCACAATGATCTTCGTCACCCTCTCGATTATCATCACCGTCTTTGTGCTCAACGTGCACCACCGCTCGCCGCGCACACACGGCATGTCGCACTGGGTGCGCCGGGTCTTCCTGGACCTGGTGCCTCGTGTGCTTTTCATGAAGCGGCCACCGGCCACAGCCAAGCAGAACTGCCGGAAGCTGATTGAGATGATGCACCGGACCAGCTCCTCGACAGCAGCCAGTCAGTCGCAGTCTTTCTGGGCCGGGGTGGAAACGGGGCTAGGACAGCTAGGACAGCTAGGACAGCTGGGACACACACTGCCTGCCACCCCCTCTGACAGCTCCAACATCCTAGCCCTTTCCCCTTCACCATCTCCCTCTCCTACCCAGGGCCTGCCCTTGGAGGAGCACCCCCTCAAGGCCCCCCAGCTCTTCTGCCGCTCCCCTTCCAGCCAGTACTCCATCCTCCTGGAGGAGCCTGGCAAACTCGGGAACACTGCCTCCCCTTTGTCCTGCTCAACCCACTCCTCCACTCCGTCATCCTCCCCCCCGTCTCTGCCGCTGGGTCCCCTGGGTCCAGTTCACTCTCTTCCCCGGGACGAGCCACAAATACTGTCCACCAACGGGCGGAGCCACAGTGTAGAGCACGTGTTTGACCACCAGAGGGAGCCTAACTGGGAGCCCCCCCAAAGGGTCGGGCACCGCTGCCGCTCCCACAGCTTCCAGTACTGCTGCCTGCACGAGGAAGGGGGTGGGGTTGCTGGTGGTGGCAAGGGCCGAGAGGCTGTAGGTGAAGGAAGGCTAAAGAGACAGGTTCTGCTAGACCAACTAGCTAGAGCCTCCTCCACAGAGCCCACTGTTGATCTAGTGATCCGGGAAACCATGGTCCCCAGAATATCCCCGTCGATGAGAAGGGCCATAGAGGGTGTGCAGTACATCGCTGACCACCTCAGGGCAGAGGACGCCGACTTCTCAGTGAGTTTGTTGACATTACCTTTTCTGTCAGAGTTCCTTAATTTGCAAGGTTGCCCTATGACTTGATATACTGCAGGGGTCTCCAACAGGTTGATCGCAAGCTACTAGCACTGTAGCTTGCAGCCCACATATGAGTAGCTCGCCAAACAATTCTGAAAATACATGCAATTGTCACGCTTTCCATTGCAAACTGTCATAAACAAATCTCACAAGTATCAGACACCACAAGCTCCCAGCTACTCTCAAATCAACAAAACATTGAAATTCTCCCACCCCTGGTTTGCCACTATTGGCTTAAAAAGCCAAACCTAACACAATATCATCCAGTACATTTTCAGCAATATTGTGGTGCGTGCGTTTGTCTATCACTACGTGTGTAGCCAGTTGATTTGATAACCGTCTTGTGGGTTGAAGGACATACTTTCCACAAAACTGTCTCAATTAAATGTTAACTACAAAGTACACTTACCTGGCAGAAGTATTTCATGAGTAAGTACATCATTTGTATCTATTATTTGTTATTTGCAAACTTTGCCATGAAATGAGCAGCAGCAGTACAGAACCATTGCTAGACCGGCACATTCCTCACACGCTTGATCAATCAATCATATGTATTTATGAAGCCCTTCTTACATCAGCTGATATCACAAAATGCTGTAGAGAAACCCAGCCTAAAACCAGCAGGGTCAAATAATAATAATCACAGTGGTTGTCGAGGGTGCAACAGGTCAGCACCTCAGGAGTAAATGTCAGTTGGCTTTTCATAGCCGATCAATTAGAGTATCTCTACTGCTCCTGCTGTCTCTAGAGAGTTGAAAACAGCATGTCTGGGACAGGTAGCACGTCCGGTGAACAGGTCAGGGTTCCATAGCCGCAGGCAGATCAGTTGAAACTGGAGCAGCAGCATGACCAGGTGGACTGGGGACAGCAAGTAGTCATCAGGCCAGGTAGTCCTGAGGCATGGTCCTAGGGCTCAGGTCCTCTGAGAGAGAAAGAGAGAAAAGAAAGAAAGAGAGAAAGAAAGAAAGAGAGAGAGAAAAAGAGAAAAAGAGAGAGAATTAGAGGGAGCATCCTTAAATTCACACAGGACACCGGATAAGACAGGAGAAATACTCCAGATATAACAGACTGACCCTAGCCCACCGACACATAAATTACTGCAGCGTAAATATTCGAGGCTGAGACGAGACAGGAGGGGTCGGGAGACACTGTGGCAGGATATAACAGGCAGGATATAACCCCACCCACTTTGCCAAAGCACAGCCCCCACACCACAAGAGGGATATCTTCAACCACTAACTTACCATCCTGAGACAAGGCCGAGTACAGCCCACGAAGATCTCCTCCACGGCACAACCCAAGGGGGGCGCCAATCCGGACAGGAATATCACGTCAGTGACTCAACCCACTCCTAGGGACGGCAAGAAAGAGCACCAGTAAGCCAGTGACTCAGCCCCTGTAATAGGGTTAGATGCACAATTTAAGGGAAATTACACTCAAAAATCTATTTGTTAGTTTTCAAAAAAATGTGTCTGTGATTTAAGCATTGACAAGGACTCAGAACATCCAATTTCGTTGTTTCTCTCTTACAATTGTAATTTTGAGAGTAAAAATAATAATTTAATTTGGGAAAATATAAAACAGATTTTATGGGCCCCCCCCTTAGAGTTGTTTATTAACCATTATTTTACCAGGTCTATTGACAGAAAACATAGTGCACTACTTTATCTTGTACACCAAAGACCTGGGGAAGAGTTGCAGGGGCGAGGAGAAGAATGTACCTATTTGAAAGCTAGCAAAAACAAACAGCTCGCAACACGTTTCATTTTTTTAAAGTAATGCTAGAAAAGGTTGGAGACCCCTGATATACTGTATATTGTAGTCATGATCCACATGAAAAGGCTTTAGGTAAAAGTAAGGTTTAGCTCTGGGGTATTCAGAAAAAATTACATTTGAGACTTTTCTCACTACCTTGCCAAATCCATTCATTCATATTTAATGGATGGCCGCTCCCCTAAATTTGACAATTCAAGCCTTTCCAGGTGTCCTTGAGACAAAGTTCCTGTGTTTTCTATTGAAGCACACCAGGGTTGTGGTATTGCGAGCAGAAAACCAATAGGCAGCAAATCACTTTGAAGTCCTTGGTAAAGATATATCGATAGATGAGTCATAGGCAAACAGGTGTGACACAGACAACCTTTGATTAGCAATCGAGGATTGTTTCTACTGTGAAGAGAAGCTGCTGAATAGACAGGCCAGGGCAATTCTCAGGCAAAGATTGGTGGTCTCTGCAAAAGATAGTAGCACAATGTAGCTAAAGTATATGGCCAGGAGCTCTAGCCAGTGTATACAGTAATCCCTCGTTTATCGCGGGGGTTACGTTCCGAAAATGACCCGCGATAAGTGAAATCCGCGAAATAGAAAACTTTTTTTTTTTTTTACAATTAGCAACTATTACATGTATACAAATACAGTGACTCACGTGTAGGCCGTTTCACTGCTCTTCAGACTGGGCCGCTGCATCCTGACTGCGCTCTGCAGTGTTCTCTTCTTCTGAAGCCCGTGGTGCAGGTGTGTTTGTTCGGGAGAAGAACATAGTGATAGGCAGCTGTTGTCGCTCTTTTTTCTTCTTTGCAAAAAGATCCTTGTACACCGACATGCCACCATCGATTACGTTGGAGAACTGTAATGAACGGCTCATCAAAGGGTCCCATTCCTCAGCTACTCGCTTAAGTTCAGTGGCCATTCGCACCATGGTTGCTAAGCGACCAAGCGTTAGTCCTTCCTTCCTTCCTGGCCAACTTAATGTAAATTTGCCAAGCTGTTTTATGTACGTACACATAACTGCACGAGACGACAAAATGATAGCACAATTCGTAGCATGTTTTGATACAAGAAGCGGGAGTGAGTTTTTAGCGAATCAGAATGCAGAGCACAATGCACCAAAAAAAAAAAAAAAATGCATTATGAAAATCCGCGAAATAGCGAATCCGCGATAAGTGAACCGCGAAGTGGCGAGGGATCACTGTACTTCTCTTTGAAACAAATAAGGCTTAACAATGTTGTCCTGAATATTTCATAAGCAAGCTGGGAATGACTGACATTGAAGGGATAGCTTCCCCTTGTAATGAAAAAAATCATCCATTCGCGAGGAATCAATCAAGGGCAGAAATTGACAGCCTGTAAAATGTATGTGCGGTGTGGTGTGGATATTCGAAATGACCATCTCATCTCTTTTCTTCTTCTCCATCAGGTAAAGGAGGACTGGAAGTATGTGGCCATGGTCATTGACAGGATATTTCTCTGGATGTTTGTACTAGTGTGTATATTGGGAACACTGGGACTATTCCTTCCTCCTTGGCTGGCTGGAATGATCTAGAAACCTAGATTCCAGACACAATGAAACCGTGTGGAAGTCCGATTCCGAGATTAAAGACAAGAGACACGGAGTTACAATGCAAAGTTACCTGTGAGTCTCTCTAGGCCAATATCTTTCTAGGTTTTCTAATAGTGGTTGATTTGTATTTTATGCCTTTTTTGTTGCTTTTTAGATTGAACGTGTAAGCCACTGTCTTTATTTGCGGTTGCCATTTTGCACAGGTTATCATGAGGTTATTCACTGAGACATGGGGGGGGTGTGTCTTTCATTGATTCCACAGAGCATATGAATTCTTTATGAGGCCAAAAGGCTGACAGTGAAAACATCCTTCAAAATTCAATTTTGACATTGAGCTGCGTAGCCCAAGTCCTCACCAATGTATAACGAATTACTCTAAGGATGGGCTGGCCTACGTGCGCGTACACACACACACACACACACACACACACACACACACACACACACACACACACACACACACACACACACACACACACACACACACACACACACACACACACACACACACACACACACACACACACACACACACACACACACACACACACACACACACACACACACACACACACACACACACACACACCAGTGTCAGAGGTGACATGGAAGGTTTCTGATTCATTAGCTTGAAATGCTGAAACTTAAATGAATCTGTTTCAATTAAATGGAGGGTAATGTAAAAAAATAACAGAAATGTGTGGTTCATCAGGAAAAATCACATCCTATCACAGTTTGTTTATCTGATATTTAATTTTGCCTGATGACATAAATGATATATTCAAAAGTATGTGGACACCCTTTCAAATTAGTAGATTCAGCTATTTCAGCTACTCCAGTTGCAGACAGGTGTATACAATTGAGCACACAGCCATGCAATCTCCATTGACAAACATTGGCAGTAGAATGGCCTTACTGAAGAGCTCAGTGACTTTCAACGTGGCATCATCATAGGATGCCACCTTTCCAACAAGTCAGTTCGTCAAATTTCTGCCCTGCTAGAGCTGCCCCGGTCAACTGTAAGTGCTGTTATTATGAAGTGGAAACTGCTGAAGCACATAAATATCATCTGTCCTCGGTTGCAACACTCATTACCGAGTTCCAAACTGCCTCTGGAAGCAATGGGATCTTCATGAAATGGGTTTCAATGGCCGAGCAGCCTCACTCAAGCCTAAGATCACCATGCGCAATGCCAAGCGTTGGCTGGAGTGGTGTGTCGTGACTTTACTTTCATTAATCTGATGACTGTTATTTATCTAATCAACTAACTATGTTTAATTGTTACCCTACTAAATGAATCATGTAACAATTAACTCATTAGGAATTTGGGGCACCACGAGAGTGGTTGTTGAAAGAGTTACCATCTCCCAATTTAAACTTTACCTATCACATCCATAAAACAGTCAACGTATTAAGCATAACCTCGTATCATATCATCATTCTGAACAGTCGTAATTTCCTGCATCTGCAAAAAACCCAGCCTTACTTATGATTCAGTACTGCACAAATTGGTTTAATTATTTATTTACTAGCTAACTAAATGATAACACAGGATAAACATATACACTTAATACATTAGGAAAAAGTCCCTAGCAGACTGACACAACATATGGCTGCTTCTTACACAACAACATGGAGAGGGAGAGAAAGAGACACTTATCGTTGATACATTTTAGGAACTACTCTCACAGTAACCATATACTTTGCACACGAACCGCCGGCAGTTTGGAGTAAGAAATCATGAATGTATTTATTTTTATATGCCTTCGTACGCTGTGGATCTCTGTCGGAACCAGCCCTCCTTAGGAAGGGTGTTGGGCCTTTCAGCGGCACACTTGTAAGGCTCTGATTGTCCAAAAGGGGTCTCCCCTCCCCTGTCGTCTACTGTTGTTCACTCCGGAAGATGCTCCTTGGAAGATGGGCTAGCCAGCCATGTCGACGGTTCCCATTGGTGATGATGAGTAGAATAAGGTGATTTGAGAAGAGTAGTAGAATAGGATGGTTTGAAGAGTAGTAGAATGGTCCCACTTAAATTTGCTTTTCTAGATACTTTCTTAGGACAGCTATTCAGCTGTACCAGTGATTGTCTGAGGGGAGTTCTCTTCTCCACCTTGTGTTGGTATTCAGGGTTCAAACCACTTTACACGTTCCATCAGGCTGACACGCTCTCTGACCTCACTCGGGGTGTGGATACTTACTGTGCAAAGATTATAGGAGACAAATTATCGCATGGCTCCTAAATTCACATTCCTATCTTAACAGAAATACGGTCAGCATTTTTCATAGTTCATATACAACGTAAAGGATGGAGACTTTGTACATGTGGTGTATATATACTTTTAAAGTTACAATATTTCCTTTATAACACTTAATGACATCACAAAATAACAAACCATGTGAAATTATTATTCTTTAGCTCGCCTCTAGACCACTCCTCACGTTAGGAATATTTTTCCAGTATTCGCTTTAGAACATGTTAGAGTTTCGGCGGGAAAAGTCTCTGGAGACAAAGGTGTTAATTTGGAGAGGGATGTTCTCTGGATCTCCTCTCCTTTAATTTACGACAGGGTGTGAGCTGTCAACCCCCCACCAGCTCCCTCGTCCCTTCTGTGGGTGAGAGAGGGTCTGGTTACTGTCATCCATTGCCAAGCTGATCTGATCTGACCCATTCGGATTTTCACAGGACAGTAATACTCGCCGCCATTGGACTCTGGAGCAGTGGAAATGCGCTCTCTGGAGTGATGAATCACGCTTCACCATCTGGCAGTCCAATAGACGAATCTGGGTTTGGCAGATGCCAGAAGAACACTACCTGCCCGTATGTATAGTGCCAACTGTAAAGTTTGGTGGAGGAAGAATAATGGTCTGGGGCTCTTTTCCATGGTTTGGGCTCGGCTCCTTAGTTCCAGTGAAGGGAAATCTTAATGCTACAGCATACAACGAATGACATTCTAGACAATTCTGTGCTTACAACTTTTTGGGAACAATTTGGGGAAGGACCTTTCCTGTTTCAGCATGACTATGCCTCCGTGCATGAAGCGAGGTCCATACAGAAATGGTTTGTCAAGATTGGTGTGGAAGAACTTGACTGGCCTGAACAAAGCCCTGACCTCAACCCACATCGAACACCTTTGGGATGAATTGGAATGCCAACTGCGAGCCAGGCTTAATCGCCCAACATCAGTGCCCGACTTCACTAATGCTGCTGTGGCTGAATGGAAGCAAGTTCCCGCAGCAATGTTCCAACATCTAGTGGAAAGCCTTCCCAGAAAAGTGGAGGCTTTTATAGCAGCAAAGGGGGGACCAACTCCATATTAATGCCCATGATTTTGGAATGAAATGTTTGACGAGCAGGTGTCCACATACACTACATTACCAAAAGTATGTTCACCATTCTAAGACAATTATAATAATCAGCAATAGGGACTCACAGATCATAATAAAGTTCACAAATGTATTTTACAACCTGATGAATCGATACAATCTTGATTACCTGTGTTTGGGTGATGAGTGAAATTGATTCTCAATTTGTTTCAGGAGCACGATTTTAATTAACCATATTTGCAGTCTCAGCTGTTAGATATTGATTTTGATGATGGAACAAAGGTAATTTGTCAATGAAAAGAGCACAAAGTCTATTTTTTTAAACATGGACGATAGTTTTATCGTTCAAATCTTGGTTAAATGTTGTTCACTGTATGATTTTGTATCTCTCTTGTAACACTGCTATTCAAATGTATCTCTATTGAATAACTTCTGAGTTGTTACATTCGGATTTGAAACCACTATGGATTTGATTAACACATTACTGGTTACCAGTAGCCTTATCAAAGACTGTGGGTTTATAGTTTTCTGTCAAACAAAGAGCAACAGTGATAGAAGCACTATATGATGTTGAAACACACAAGTCAATGTAATACAGTGTGCCAGTGCAGTGACTGCATCTGTTCGTGTAATATAGATGGTGTGAAATTTAAGACATATGCAAAAGAGTTCATTTTGGAGTTCAAATGTTAATCCACAAAACAACAAATTGCATAACTGGAGAGCATTTAGATTTTTATTCATCCATATGCTTGTTTGATGTTTCCATTGATGGCTGATATGTCACATTATATTGTCTTCCTTATCATTCCAGAATGTAGTTTCTATTCAACCCTTAACCAACGGGATTTATTAGACTTCTATTTCAAAAGAATAAAGTATTTGTTTGAAAGTTCCCAATGTATGTTCATTTCAGTCCAAGCAGTCCATAGATAGTACCAGTCAAAAGTTTAAGAACACCTACTCATTCAAGGATTTTTCTTTATTTTACTATTTTCAACATTGTGGAATAAAAGTGAAGACATCAAAACAATGAAATAACACATATGAAATCATGTAAACTCATGTAATCATGTAATCATGTAAACTCATGTAATCATGTAAAAGAAACTGACCTGGCTAAAAGCGGAGCATTGTCTGGCAGCGAAACAGTTCATTCAGACTCATTTACTGAATTTTTAAAAACATACTCAGCAAAAAAAGAAACGTCCCATTTTCAGGACCCTGTCTTTCAAAGATAATTCGTAAAAATGATGAAACTGGCTCTCATGAGGACCGCCACAGGAAAGGAAGACCCAGAGTTACCTCTGCTGCAGAGGATAAGTTCATTAGAGTTACCAGCCTCAGATTGCAGCCCAAATAAATGCTTTAAAGAGTTCAAGTAACAGACACATCTCAACGTCAACTGTTCAGAGGAGAATCAGGCCTTCATGATCAAATTGCTGCAAAGAAACCACTACTAAAGGACACCAATAAGAAGAAGAGACTTGCTTGGGCCAAGAAATACGAGCAATGGACATTAGACCAGTGGAAATCTGTCCTTTGGTCTGATGAGTCCAAATATGAGATTTTTGGTTCCAAACACTGTGTCTTTGTGAGACGCAGAGTAGGTGAACAGATGATATCCACATGTGTGATTCCCACTGTGAAGTATGGAGGAGGAGGTGTGATGGTGTGTGGGTGTTTGCTGGTGACACTGTCAGTAATTTATTTAGAATTCAAGGCACACTTAACCAGCATGACTACCACAGCATTCTGCAGCTAAACGCCATCCCATCTGGTTTGCGCTCAGTGGGACTAGCATTTCTTAGTCCACAGGACAATGACCCAACACACCTCCAGGCTGTGTAAGGGCTATTTGAACAAGGAGAGTGATGGAGTGCTGCATCAGATGACCTGGCCTCCACAATCACCACCGACCTCAACTCAATTGAGATGGTTTGGGATGAGTTGGACCGCAGAGTGAAGGAAAAGCAGCCAACAAGTGCTCAGCATATGTGGTAAATCCTTCAATACTGCTGGAAAAGCATTCCAGGTGAAGCTGGTTGAGAAAATGCAAAGAGTGTGCAAAGCTGTCATCAAGTCAAGGCAAAGGGTGGCTACTTTGAAGAATCTAAAATATAACATATATTTGGGTTTGTTTAACACTTTTTTGGTTACTACATGATTCCATGTGTTATTTCACAGTCTGGTTGTCTTCACTATTATTATACAACGTAGAAAATAGTAAAAATAAAGAAAAACTTTTGACTGGTACTGTAGATCAGTAAGAAAAAACTTGCAGAAACATATGAAAAACTTAATAGAAACTTTCAGAATCTTGACTTTTGGATAAACCACTCTTCCATTCCTAACCTTTGAGTGGTATAAGCTCACTGATCAACGTTTAAATACTGAAATTAATCTTGAGACACAATAATGGCAAATAAGTTATATTTTCTTTTTCTTCGGTCTCACAGCTCAATGCTCACTGCTATTTAGCCTCAATGAAAGTATCTAATGTTACACATGAAGGCTCAGACAGATGTCCTCAGTCCTGACCTCAAGTCCAATGATTGTATTTCCACTGCCTCAGCACAGGAACTAGCATTGATCTGTGTATAGAAAAACACAGACAGAAAAGAAATTGCCATTAGGCACGATATGGAAGCACAGCACTTTTAAAAAGGTTAAATACTTGCAGTGTTCACTGACTTCAGCAAATGCAAAATAAAAGTTAACTTGGATTGTATGAATTCGAAAGTATGCCCTTTGCGTTACACTCTAGAGTAAGTCGAGAACACCACATTGTCCGAATCTTTCAGGGTACTTGTGCTCAATGAAATAATCAAATCAAAACGGAAATTAAGAAAACAAAAACAACATTTTAGTTTCCCGTTGATACACAATAGTGGGTGGAAAATTTGATTTCTTGATGGAATAATGATGGTCTGGATAAGACACAAGACTTTTGAGTAAGACTATGGTCTGCATTATTGCAATGGCAAACGGACATACTGTACAAACTCAAGTAGTTAATGACATATTGTAGTATACTAATATCAATCTTCTCTTCGTTGGTTTGCACCATTTGCAATATTTAAATAGTTGGAGACAAAAGGCCATGGAACTAAATTAACTTAATAAGCACAAAATATCAGGTTATTCAATTCATCTTTGAGAAAAGGACCTTTAATTATCTTAGTGATTTTTTCCCCAGCTTGATTTTCAAACCCTTTGATAACCGATTAAAAATTGAGAATATCAGTATAGTTTGAGTTTAATGAGTCAAATCTGATTAGGCAAACAGATACTGCAAATAGACACTGGGTACAAGAGCGAAACCAGTGCAACAGTCAACCTTCAAATATCTGAAAATAAATCCATCCATTGCGCTATGTCGCAGTCAATGATCTGCTTGGTTTCTTACAGCCCTGTTCCCATGCATCACCTTCAACCTATTACATCCAGTTAAATCAGTTGTCACCAGATTCATATATAGACAATCTCTATATGGGGCTATGGCCGGGAGGGATGAGGAAAACAGGGTGAGAATGAAGAGATATGGTATGAGAAAGGACAGATAGATGGAAGGAATGAGGAAAGACAGAAGGGATGAGGAAGCACATTTATAAGGAAGGGATGAGTAGGGACAGAAAGAAGGGCTGAGGAAGGACCAACAGAAGAAAGTGACGAGTAAGGACAGAAAGAAGGAAGTGATGAGCAAGGACAGCAAGAAGGAAGGGATGAGGAAGGACAGAAATGAGGAAGGAAAGAAGGAAGGATGCGTTTTCCCTGTCTTTCAACAGGTCCACCTAAAATGATAATGCACTGCAGTGGGATATGAAAGTCATTGGTTTCTGATACCCATTTTCCAATTGATTAGCCAATAAATCTTTGAAATGCATATAGCTTAAAGGTTAATGGAATTGGTGGAAAATCTATTCCGTAGGAAAGTATTTATCGGATCCCTAAAATAAAATGCTGCAACAATTAATGGCCGAAATTGGCATTGGATATCATTGTGTATGAATCAGAAGTAACAGATACACAAGGGGACAAGGAAGATACGATACGTTCTAGAGTACGCAGAGGCTCAGTCATTCCAATTAGCCTGTAGCCTAGCTGTCCTGTTGGTAGTGGAAAGGTTATATGCAATCCCTATGTAAAACATCTGTCAAAGAACCACCCAATAAATTCTACAATCACATCTCCTTAATCACATAAGCCTAGCTGGGATGAGTGCCATTTAGCAGGGAAGACCTCTTAAAAGGCTAATCAGTCGAAATACAAGCGAACAACATTGGAAACCCAACAGCTAATGAATCTAGAGCATGAGGCCCAAGAAATGTGTGTGAAACACATACACACTCACGCATGCTCGCACACACAACATACACACACACACAAACACATTCTCTCTCTGGGTCACTGATGGACGAGCTGAGTATCTTGATGTGTGTACAAAATACAATTCATGTACAGTATAAATAAAATTACACTTAGGCCCTAATGCAGACAGTAGAAACAGAAAAGGGTTAAGTTACAGAGTAGGCTACGAGTGGCGCATCTCCGAAAGGCGCAACGCATTTATCCAAATAGTCTCTGGACAGGGTTGATTTTTACGATGTTTACATACATTGTCTTTATAGTATTGTAATCTTTTAATAATTTGACATCGCTGTCTTGTGATATTGAGGTTGTCTCCACCTCTATTTTAACGCCACACTAGCATGTGTCTTTGTGAGACCCCCTGAAAAATCTGAAGAAAAAATATATATATAAAAAAAAATATATGTATTTATTTATTTAACCTTTATTTAACTAGGCAAGTCAGTTAAGACCAAATTCTTATTTACAATGACGGCCTACCAAAAGGCAAAAGGCCTCCTGCGGGGATGGGGGGTGCGATAAAAATAAAAAATAAATTAAATATATAAATATAGGACAAAACACACATCACGGCAAGAGAGACAACACAACACTACATAAAGAGAGACCTAAGACAACAACATAGCTAGGAAGCAACACATGACAACATAGCATGGTAGCAACACAAAATGACAACATGGAAGCAACACAACATGGTAGCAGCACAAAACATGGTACAAACATTATTGTGCACAGACAACAGCACAAAGGGCAAGAAGCTAGAGACAACAATACATCATGCGAAGCAGCCACAACTGTCAGTAAGTGTCCATCATTGAGATTGAGATGAAACTGTCCAGTTTGAGTGTTTGTTGCAGCTCGTTCCAGTCGCTAGCTGCAGCGAACTGAAAAGAGGAGTGACCCAGGGATGTGTGTGCTTTGGGGACCTTTAACAGAATGTGACTGGCAGAACGGGTGTTGTATGTGGAGGATGAGGGCTGCAGTAGATATCTCAGATAGGGGGGAGTGAGGCCTAAGAGGGTTTTATAAATAAGCATCGACCAGTGGGTCTTGCGACGGGTATACAGAGATGATATACCCATATATATATATATATATAATATCATTTCACAAAAGTGGCTCACTGGGACTTTAATAGTCCTGTATTAGTGGACCAATACAGCTGTCTGCAGCACAGCGGAGACTTGTCCAGCCCCCCACCCGTTTTTATTCTAAACATTAGCATCCATTTTTATTCATAGGTCACCTTCAAATAGAAAGTGTTCATAGGCGATAGCAAAAGCATCTGTACCAAAGCAGCCATGAGTACACTCCTTTCTCAAAAGCATGAAGTCACCTTATATTCTGAATCACGATTTCAACCTTTTAATAAAATAATTGAAAGACCAAGAGTGAGATTGCTAAAAATGTCCGTCTGGATCAGTAGATTCAATCACCACACCCCCATCACGCGGCTGCTTCAGACAATGTCTGTGTATGGGGAGAAAGAACTCATTCTCCAATTTCATTATTTTATAAAAAGAGACAATAGCAGTAGCTTCAAAGAGGCTGAGTATGAGGAAGGCGGGAGGCGGGGTGAAGGGAAGGGCTTCACTTCAAACCTCCCAAAAGGTCTCTGAACTCCCAAGGTTTCAATCCCCAAGTGAGTAAAAATCACATTTGAGGTGGGCGAGAGCCCATTAAAGCTGGCAGCCACATCTGGTCAAAACGATTCCAATTTCTTCTGTCAAAATCTGTCAAAGTTTTTGTAAGAAAAACAAATATGAAAACAAAGCCTTTCTTCAGCAAAAAAAAAGAATTTCCAGTACACTTTAATTTTTGTTGTGCATGAGGTTAATATTTACAAAGAATGAAAAATGTACAATAATTTCTGAAAACATTGGCAAAATCTTGGCAAAAACATTGGCAAAATCAGTCAAAAGTTTGGACACACCTACTCATGCAAGGGTTTTTCTTTATTTTTACTATTTCATACATCAAAACTATGAAATAACACATATGGAAACATGTAGAAACCAACAAAAGTGTTAAACAAATCAAAATATATTCTATATTTTAGATTCTTCAGAGTAGCCACCCTGCCTTGATGACAGCTTTGCACACTCTTGGCATTCTCTCAACCAGCTTCACCTGGAATGCTTTTGCAAAAGTCTTGAAGGAGTGCCCACACATGCTGAGCACGTGTTGGCTGCTTTTCCTTCACTCTGGGGTCCAACTCATCCCAAACCATCTCAATTGGGTTGAGGTCGGGTGATTGTGGAGGCCAGGTTATCTGATGCAGCACTCCATCACGCTCCTTCGTGGTCAAATAGCCCTTAGACAGCCTGGAGGTGTGTTGGGTCATTGTCCTGTTGGAAAAAAAATGATAGTCCCACTAAGCGCAAACCAGATGGGATGGCGGATCACTGTAGAATGCTGTGATAGCCATGCTGGTTAAGTGCACCTTGAATTCTAAATAAATCACTGACAGTGTCACCAGCAAAGCACCGCCACACCATCACACCTCCTCCATACTTCACAGTGGGAACCACACATGTGGATATCATCCGTTCACCTACTCTGCGTCTCACAAAGACACGGCGGATGGAACCAAAATCTCACATTTGGACTCATCAGACCAAAGGACAGATCTAATGTATATTGATCGTCTTTCTTGGCCCAAGCAAGTCTCTTCTTATTATTGGTGTCCTTTAGTAGTGGTTTCTTTGCAGCAATTCAACCACGAAAGCCTGATTCACACAGTCTCCTAAGAAACAGTTGATGTTGAGATGTGTCTGTTGCTTGAACTCCGTAAAGCATTTATTTGGGCTGCAATCTGAGGCTGGTAACTCTAATGAACTTATCCTCTGCAGCAGAGGTAACTCTGGGTCTTAATTTCCTGTGGCAGTCCTCATGAGAGTTTCATCATAGCGCTTGATGGTTTTTGCTACTGCACTTGAAGAAACGTTAAAAGTTCTTTGAAATTTTGATGGTCTGTCACTGAACTACACACAATCTCTGAATGTCAAAGTGGAATTGTGTTAAGACATTTTTACAAATTAATAAAAAATTAAAAGCTGAAATGTCTTCAGTCAATAAGTATTCAACCCCTTTGTTATGACAAGCCTAAATAAGTTCCAGAGTAAAAATGTGCTTAACAAGTCACATAATAAGTTGTATGGACTCACTCTGTGTGCAATAATAGTGTTTAATATAATTTTTCAAGTTATTAATTACACTTTGGATGGTGTATTAATACACCCAGTCACTACAAAGTTGCAGGCGTCCTTCCTAACTCAGTTGCCGGATAGGAAGGAAACCACTCAGGGATTTCACCATGAGGCCAATGGTGACTTTAAAACAGTTTTTAAAATTGCTGTGATAGGAGAAAACTGATGGACATCGTAGTTACTACACAATACTAACCTAATTGACAGAGGGAAAAGGAAGCCTGTCCAGAATACAAATATTCCAAAACATGCACCCTGTTAGCAACAAGGCAATAAAGTAATACTGCAGAAAATGTGGGAAAGCGATTCACTTTTTGTTCTGAATACAAAGTGTTAAGTTTAGGGAAAATCCAATACATTACGGAGTACCTCTCAATATTTTAAAGCATAGTGGTGGCTGCATCATGTTATGGGTATGCTTGTAATCGTTAAGGACAAGGTCGTTTTTCAATATAAAAAATGTATGTAATAAAGCTAAACACAGGCAAAATCCTAGATTAAAACCTGCTTCAGTCTGCTTTCCACCAGACACTGGGGGGTGAATTCACCTTTCAGCAGGACAATAACCTAAAACACAAAGCCAAATCTACACTGGACTTGCTTAACAAGAAGACAGTGAATGTTCCTGAGTTGCCGAGTTCCAGTTTTGACTTAAATCTACTTGAAAGTCAATGGCAAGACCTGAAAATGGTTGTCTAGCAATGATCAACAACCAATTTGACAGAGCTTGAATAATTTTGAAAATAATAAAATGGGCAAATATAGGATAATCCAGGTGTGGAAAGCTCTTAGAGACTTACCCCAAAAGAGACTCACAGATGTTATTGCTGCAAAGGTGCATCTACAAAGTATTGACTCAGGGGTGTAAATACTTATGTAAATTAGATATTTCTGTTTTCACTTTGTCATTATGGGGTATTGTGTGTAGATGGGTGAGAGAAAAAAATCTATTTAATACATTTTGAATTCAGGCTGAAACAAAATGTGAAATAAGTCAAGGGGTATGAATACTTTCTGAAGGCAATGTATGTGACATGCTGCAAATTCTAAACCCATCTCTAGCCAGCAAAGATCCATCTAGCATTGACATGAGTGTAGGCTAAATTGTTTAGAAACAATACCGTCATTCAAATCTGATTGCTGGTAAAGTGCTTCAGTATGGGTGTTGGGCATCCATCTTAAAACATGACGTCAGCGAGGCGAGTGCCACAGTATTTTCCTTCCTTAACTCCTAGTCCATCGGCTCAGGGACTCAGTGAGCCTCTGGATCTCCAACGCCTAGAACAGCTTTACGCTTAGGCTCCTCTTGGTCTCCTCCCTCCTTGTAAGCCACCAATAACCCCTGCCTTAGGGTTGACTTCCCCACTCCCCAGCTTGCGGTTCAGAAAGTCAAAGACAGTGTGCCACCCCCAGGGTTGCATGATCGGGCATTTCTGGTTCTCTTCTTGTGGCACGACTGCTGCCCATGTTTGTTTTTGGGTCTTCCTCCCGGTGAGCTTGGCACACTGGTCCAGGGATTTACCTTTAGGCAGAACCACCGCCAGCACTGGCTCCACCCGACCCTTCAATGTTTTTCCCAGACCTGTTGGGCACAGACGCATCTATGAGCTTGCTAAGAACAGCAAATTGTAGCTTGTATCTTGAAAAACTGTTAAACTGAAAGCCTACAACAATGGCCATTTGTGCAATGTGTTACTGTGGACTTCAGGGTGCCATAACTTTACATTACCACAGTAAAATTGCTTTAAACTCAGTGTATGAGTCATATGGGAGATGGCCTTAACGAATCTGTGATTGTGTTACCATGCAGTATCCTAACTTTAATTTTTCATTAGATTGTACAACAGGAATAGACTGACGAGTTTCAGAAAAAAGGTCTTTGTTTCTTGCCATTTTGAGCCTGTAATCGAACCCACAAATGCTGATGCTCCAGATACTGCACTATGTAAGGGTTGCGGAACTGGTGGCAGTGAAGTCAGACGTAGGAGAGCAGAGATAGGTAATAGCCGGAGCAGTCTAATACAAACCCCACGGCAATACAAAAATAACCTATATGGGTACAAAACCCGACGCGCACCGGTAACATAGCGTACAAGCACTTACAAACAAACAATTCCACACAAAGACATGGTGGGAACAGAGGGTTTAAATACTCAACGATTAATGATGGAAATGGAAACCAGGTG